>NC_137920.1:76725210-76727710 GCF_963457725.1 Sprattus sprattus
AAAGTATGGCTGGTCCACAAGGATGGATTCTCCCTAGGTTGGTGTAGCGCGCTTTCCACACAGAAATCAAATCACTATCATTGCGGTCTGGTCTGCTGAGTTAAGGTTGCAGGCCTGTGGAATGCCGTGTGGTGTGCAACGACACAAATAATCCAATAATTACTAACCCAGTTCACAGCATAAGCTCTTTATTCTTTGTTTGTTTGTTTGTTTGTTTGTGTTCCGTAGCGACCCTGCTGAAGACAGAGGCTGGCAGTCTGCCTGAGGGCAAAGTAAAGATCCGACTGGAACATGACGGGTCCCTGCTGGACGTGGACGAGGATGACGTGGAGAAGGTGAGCTGTGGCCCCGAGCTAACGACCGCAACCTGCGTCACCATGGCAACTACCCTAAAACACCCCAACTACCCCAAAACTCACTACCCCAACCTGCGTCACGCTAGCAACTACCCTAAAACGCCCTCAGTTTATGTAGTAAACTTCCATTGCCAGTTCTCTCTGTTTGTGCTAATTTGTGTAGCACACACTATTGTTTGCACTGGTTTAGATATTATAATCTTAGGCCCAATCTCAATACTTCCCCTTACCCCTTATCTTCCCCCTTACCCTTGAAATTGCGCGTTAATGTGAGAGCTAGTGGTGTCTCAATACCCAATTTGATCAAGATTAAGGGATAAAATTGAGTGTTATGTACCCCTTATTTTTAAGATTATCTGAGAGCTCACTTAACTCCAAGGGCTATCCCAGAGCACATAGCGAAACCAGTTCGGGAATTTTCAAAAAAAACATGGCTGCTTGAAGCGAGGAATATTTTACATGAATAAAGCTATATACACAACTTTTTATATGTTTATAATGACTCGGTTTGATCTGAAATGTACTACACGAACGATGCATAGTATTGTAGGTCTTAACTGAAGCTTTCAAACGGTAGTTTTAGGATACAATTAGCGTGTATACCACCACTCCATTGGCTTATATGGTAGCTTGCCAGCTAGATGCTACAAACACTACATGGAAGTATTTTTGGCTTATTATTAATTTTAAAATGACGACAGTCTTGTTTCGTGCTCTACACAGTTGTATACATATATATTTGCAACCATGTTCTTCATTAGACTTTTTTTAAATCGCTAGTTTCATAGCTCATACAGTCACGCATGACGTACCCGAAACCGAGTGGCGTCTCATTTCATAGGGGAAAGTTTTCAGCCCTTGGCCCTTACACTTGCAATTGCTAGGGTTAAGACAAAGACAAAGCAAAAGGGGCAAGGGGAAGAATCGAGATTCGGCCTTAGTATATAATCTTAGATATTATAACCCTACATTTCAGTTTAAGTAAGCTAGAAGTGAGGGCACAGTACTTTACGAACACCACATATTTGTACAGACATTGTTTTGAACTGTAAAGTTGCCATTGCAACGCAACTGTTTCACAGTTCAAATAAGCTGCAGTGCAAATGAAGGGGATCTATTTGATTTGATGTGTGTTAGTGTGTTTAAGGGGAAACAAATGTACAGTTTGAGAGCCGGCTTTACACACCAGTGGAAAAGTAGTGAAGGGTCAGTGTGTTATATCTCCAACCGCATCTTATCCTTCACATAACACAGGCAGCTACGCATAAGCAACATAATCTCTAAGGCATTAGAGAGGGAGGTACACAGATGGTTTGGCCATCCAGTTGCACTCAAGTAATCTCCACATGACCGCCAACTCCTGAATGGACCTGGCACTGGTCTCCATCTTGTCAGGGCCAGACCTCTTCCAGAACCGCCTGCGGTCCGATTTGTCCAGTTGCACAACGCTCTAACACCCTGTCTGACAGCAGCCAGTGTGACATAAGCACAGCCGTTAAATAATATTTCTGGAGACGTAACCCGTAATGTGTGGGGCTTGTGGCTTGGCCAGTCAGTTAACTGAAAACCGGATTGAATTTGTGGGAACCGGGCCGTGAACAGCGCCTCGCTGTGATGGTTGTGAGGGTGTCCCAGGGAGTGTGTGTCCATATTGAGGTCCATCTGTGAAGCTCCGATCAGCAGGACGGGGAGCCCAGAGCGGTCTGCCGTGGGGGGGGGGGGGGGGGGGGGGGGTGGACGGGTGGGGAGGCGAGGGTAAAGCTGTGAAGCGTGTGTGAGGATCAACATTGAGATGCTGCACCGCCAGTGATGGCTCCAGCTCACACAGGCCTCTCGGGGCAATTATAAGAGTGCTGTTAATATGATGGAGGTGATGCTCAAAATGTCAACAAATACAAACCCAAACCAGAAAAGACACAAGCTTTTAGGATGATCTCATTCAGTATCATTCATTCTCTCAGATATTCCTGATGGTGGAGCAAAATAACAAGGTTCCAAAAGTATTCAGTTTCCACAATTATACAGATAAACATACATTATACTATACATTACAGTGGTATTGATACATTATACTATACATTATAGTGGTATTGATACATTAAACTATACATTATAGTGATATTGATACATTATACTATACTTTA
>NC_137920.1:76732710-76735210 GCF_963457725.1 Sprattus sprattus
TGTGTGTGTGTGTGTGTGTGTGTGTGTGTGTGTGTGTGTGTGTGTGTGTTTCTGTTTCTCAAATGCATGAAGTTATCACTGTTGACTAAGCTGTTTGATCTGTGTGGCAGTAGTTCTAAAGTAACGTGACTGTTCTAACTGTCTGTTTCTACTTGCACGCTGCATGCTGGCTTGTCCCCAACCAGAGGCCGAGGAAGGTAAATCACTGACCCCATGCTTTCCTATTAGCATTCTCATCATCCTGTCTGGCCATTTAAACTGGACCATTCGAAAAGATTTAATCTAGTTCAGGCAAAAACCAATAATGCTTGGAGACTAACCACAAGTATATAAAAAATGCATCATTGTAGTCAAGTACTAATAACTGCTTGCTAATCCATAGTCACTACTAAATCATTCTAAACTCAGCAGTCTGTCTCCATTGAGTGGGCTTATCTCACTGCTACAGACCACTCCATTGCCCAGGGTTAGTCCTGATAGTCACTGGCTGTGTGGCAGATTAGGAATCTGGACTGGGTCACTGTGCTTGTGCTGTGGCAGTCTCTCCACTGGTGGATAGATAGATAGATAGATAGAGAGAGAGATAGAGAGATGGAGAGATAGATAGATAGATAGATAGATAGATAGGTAGATAGCGAGAGAGAGAGAGAGAGAGAGAGAGAGAGAGAGATGTATAAACTTGTATTAATCCTGTGAGGGAAACTCAATTGTCAAAGCAGCAAGGTAGTAGGAATATGATTCAAGTATATACATAAACATAAAAAATAAATAAATAAATACATTTTAAAAGAAATATAATGAATAGATAAAATAAATAGACAACATATGTTGATGTGGATGTGGTGACGCGTGCCCGTCTGTGCCCTCCACAGCAGGCCGTAAGCAGTTTGCCCGTCACGAGTGGGCCCAGAAGGCCTCCTACCTGCTGGGGGTGGGTCTGGAGGAGCTCTCCTCCTCCATCTTCAAGCACCAGGCCAAGGGCTCCAACCCACGCATCTCCGCCATACGCCAGGCTACAGAGGACGCCGACGCCTCAGGTACTGCACACGCCAGCCAGCCACCAGAGGAGGAGGAAGATTCATGTTATATATAATATTATTATGTGTTCTTATATGGGTTTGACTGGTGGGGTGTGTTGGAAATGGGTTTGAATGGTGTGGTGTGTTGGATATGTGTTCTTAAATGGGTTTGACTGGTGTGGTGTGTTGGAAATGTGTTCTTATATGGGTTTGAATGGTGTGGTGTGTTGGAAATGGGTTTGAATGGTGGGGTGTGTTGGATATGTGTTCTTAAATGGGTTTGACTGGTGTGGTGTGTTGGAAATGGGTTTGAATGGTGTGGTGTGTTGGAAATGTGTTCTCATATGGGTTTGAATGGTGTGATGTGTTGGAAATGGGTTTGAATGGTGTGGTGTGTTGGAAATGTGTTCTCATATGGGTTTGAATGGTGTGATGTGTTGGAAATGGGTTTGAATGGTGTGATGTGTTGGAAATGGGTTTGAATGGTGTGGTGTGTTGGAAATGTGTTCTCATATGGGTTTGAATGGTGTGATGTGTTGGAAATGGGTTTGAATGGTGTGATGTGTTGGAAATGGGTTTGAATGGTGTGGTGTGTTGGAAATGTGTTCTCATATGGGTTTCACTGGTCAGTTGTGTTGGAATGTGCTCTCGTGTTTAGTAATGCTCCATGCAGTCTCTATCATTCATGAATGAAATGTAATCATTCAGTCATATTCCAGCTTTCTGTGTGTGAGTAAGAGTGAGAGAGTGTGTGAGAGAGTGAGAGTGAGAGTGAGGGTGAGAGTGAGGGTGTTCCGTTAGATTCCGTTAGATTTAAGTGAAATTATGAACTACTGTGTTTTTCCCCATAACTGATTGGAAGTGGTCATGTGTGTGTGTTGATGTGTGTGTGTGTGTCTGTGTGTGTGTGTGTGTGTGTTGATGTGTGTGTGTGTTGATGTGTGTGTGTGTGTGTGTTGATGTGTGTGTGTGTTGATGTGTGTGTGTGTGTGTGTGTGTTCCTCAGGGCTGAAGGCCAGTGCGCTGGAGTGTTTGGAGGCCATGGCGTCGGCTCTTTACTCTGAGCTCTTCACCATCCTCATCTCCCTCATCAACAGGTTAGTGGCCCAAAGCACCCATGACTGTGCTAGCTCTTTACTCTGAGCTCTTCACCGTCCTCATCTCCCTCATCAACAGGTTAGTGGCCCAAAGCACCAGTGACTGTGCTAGCTCTACCCCAGGGGTGGTGGGGTTCAAAAGGTCAAAGATCAAAAGTTCAAAAGGATCTTGAATTCATGGCCGTCTTTTTTTTTTTACCCCATGTTCATTTAGCACGTATCTCTTCCGTTTCCATCTCCATATCTTTCCTCACTTGTTAACTGATTTTTGACTCACTTGTAACAGCTGATGTTGTTGTCTCATTTTCTTGGAAAAAGATACCAGTTTTGGTTGTATGATCTTGTTTCCATGGCCACCTTTCTTTTGTCTCTTGTTTCCATATG
>NC_137920.1:76747710-76750210 GCF_963457725.1 Sprattus sprattus
ATCCCTCTCCCCTCTCTTCTGCACCCCCCCCCCCCCCCCCCCCCCGCCCAGTCCCCAGTCTGGTGGTCAGTTACAGAGGGCAGAGAGCCCTGGGTCGAGAGCCCTGGGTCAAGCCACGGTCATTCACACAGTCTGGGCTCCTCTCAGTAAAGAGTCATGAAGCCACAAGCCTCAAAAAGCATCAGTTGCATTATAATAGATATGTACAGTGGGGAAAATAAGTATTTGAACCCCCTGCCGATTTCGCAAGTTTGGCCACTTGCAAAGAAATGTGTGATCTATAATTGTAATGGTAAGTGTATTTTAACAGTGAGAAACAGAATATCAACAAAAAAAATCCAGAAAACTGCATTTTATAACATTTATGACTTTATTTGCATTTGATGCAGAAAATAAGTATTGGCTACTAGGTCTGTCGAATTAGGTTTAAATGTGTGTCCTGTCCTGTCCTGTGTCCCTGCAGGTGTTCTTCCGGGCGGGAACGCAGGCTAAGTTGGAGGAGCAGCGCGATGAGCACACCAGACGCAACATCACCCTCTTCCAGGCGTCCTGCAGAGGATACCTGGCGAGACAGGCTTTCAAGAAGAGAAAGGTAACTGTGGACTTTCACACTCATGAGTTCTCACCTTAGAGGAACTATCCCACTACTGAGCTCTCACCTTAGAGGAACTATCCCACTACTGAGCTCTCACCTTAGAGGAACTATCACACAACTGAGTTCTCACCTTAGAGGAACTATCACACAACTGAGTTCTCACCTTAGAGGAACTATCACACAACTGAGTTCTCACTTTAGAGGAACTATCACACAACTGAGTTCTCACCTTAGAGGAACTATCCTATCTGAATGAAAGGAATGATGCGTGGGGAACAGTGAGGATGTGGTGTTGTGGAGGGTAAATTGTCAAACCTTGGATTGTTTAAACAGCCAACAATCAATGTAGGTCAGTGTGTCGCAGAACACAAGGAGACAACAATTGAAAGGGACACACAATGTGTACTATAAATGACCTCACAGCGCAGCGCAGCACAGGAAAACCCTACATGCAACAAGAGAACAAAATCATATCAACAGGAAACACGAGGAATGGATACTTACGGCCATGATTAGATCTGTACCAGACCTGCTCCAGATTGGGTCCTGAGCGAGCTACTCGTTCATGCCAGAGGATCCTCTCCCTAAGCGGCACACCTGGGGAGGATCCTCTCCCTAAGCGGCACACCTGAGGAGGATCCTCTCCCTAAGCGGCACACCTGGGGAGGGAGCTGGGCTCTAGAGGTGGTACCGCTGAGGAGGGGGCTGGTTGGTCAGTACAATTTGTAATAGAACTGCATTTCTCTAGTAGGTAGACACGAGTATGTTGCCCTTCTCGAAACCTTGAAAGTTATTAGTGAGTGAGGAGGGGGAGAGATTCCTGTCTGAAACTTGTGTTTTGACAAGTAGGGATTAGAGTGTTCCTTTCAATGTTGCCTCCTAATCTACTTTCCTTTCGATGAGGGCCCCGTAATCTATTTTGAATAGATGCTGTTGTTGCTCTACACCGTCCTTGACTTTCTCACGGCCTGTGCCTCTCCATCCTCAGTTTGAGGAAGCCAAGAAAAGCATAACATTCTGTGTTGTGTGGACACATACTGCACACACACACACACACACACACACACACACACACACACACACACACAAACACACACACACGCAGACCCCCCCCCCCCCCCCCCCCCCCGTGTTGTGTGGACACATACTGCACACACACACACACAGACACACACACACACACACACACACACACACACACACACACACACACACACACACACACACACACACACACACACACAGACCCCCCCCCCCCCCCCCGTGTTGTGTGGACACATACTGCCCTGGAGGAATATCAGAGGGGGAGTAGTAGTGACCTTCATGTATTCCACCTCCTAGTGAATCCATTTTGGGTTTGGCACCGGGAAGCTGCGTTAGTGGTTCTCTCTCAGAATGCTGAAGGACTCCGGGCCCTTATGACTCAGCATTCTGTAGAGTAATGGCAGCATTCTGATGGGTCCGGCCCATACTGCAGTCTGTTTACATCCCAAGGTGTTCAGTAGTGTGTTCTGTGCCGTGTGTAAGGATGAGGTGGGCCTACGACTCGAGAGGTTGTGGCGTCCTGTAGGAGTGTGTGTGCATGACGAGCGTAGGACTAAAGGCTCTGGTCCTGATGGAGTGTGTGTGTGTGTGTGCGCAGGACTAAAGGCTGTGGTCCTGATGGAGTGTGTGTTCATGAGGACTAAAGGCTCTGGTCCTGATGGAGTGTGTGTTCATGAGGACTAAAGGCTCTGGTCCTGATGGAGTGTGTGTGTGCGTGACGAGCGCAGGACTGAAGGCCTTCAGGGTTTCCTGATGGAGTGTGTGTGCATGATGATGGAGTGTGTGTGCATGATGAGGACTAAAGGCTCTGGTCCTGATGGAGTGTGTGTGTGCGCAGGACTAAAGGCTGTGGTCCTGGTG
>NC_137920.1:76755210-76762710 GCF_963457725.1 Sprattus sprattus
TGTGTGTGTGTGTGTGTGTGTGTGTGTGTGTGTGTGTGTGTGTGTGTGTGTGGTGTGTGTGTGTGTGTGTGTGTGTGTGTGTGTGTGTGTGTGTGTGGATGAGCAGGACGAGATCCAGCATCTGAAGACGAAGCTTGAGAGAGTGGAGAAGGAGCGTAACGAGCTGAGACTCAACGGCGACCGTCTGGAGAACAGGGTAAGGACATCGCCAGAGCAAAGCATGCTGGGGATACTGCTGCTGCACGCTTGGCCTAGGTCGCATTAGAACACAATCGGTCTGTGCTTAAAGAAATACATCAGTCAGTCTCTATAGTCAATAGAACACTCTCGTTCTGTGTTTAACTCGTGTGTGTGTGTGTGTGTATTGGGGGGGTCTGTGTGTGTGTGTGTGTGTGTGTGTGTGTGTGTGTGTGTGTGTGTGTATGGGGGGGGTCTGTGTTTGTGTGTGTGTGTGTGTGTGTGTGTGTGTGTGTATGGGGGGGGTCTGTGTGTGTGTGTGTGTGTGTATGGGGGGGTCTGTGTGTGTGTGTTGTGTGTGTGTGTGTGGGTGTGTGTGTGTGTGGACTCCCTCAGATCACAGAGCTGTCCTGCAGAGCTGGCGGATGAGAGGAACACTGGTGAGTCAGCGTCTCAGATGCTGGAGTCAGAGACGGCAGAGAGACTACGCCTGGAGAGGGACGTGAAGGACATGCAGGTAGACAGACCTCTGAACACACACACCTCTGAACTCACAGACATACCACTGACCTCACACACTCACACACACACCTCTGAACTCACACACTCACAGACATACCACTGAACTCACACACTCACAGACATACCACTGAACTCACACACACCTCACAAAGAAACCACTGAACTCACACATACCTCACGCACAGCTCACACACACATACACATACCTTTCTGGGTATGGCTCTCATGACCTTGGTGCTGTTACTTCCTCACCCCCACCAGTTTCTGCACTGGTTGAGCTACACACACACACACACACACACACACACACACACACACACACACACACACACACACACACACACACACACACACAAACACACACACCTGGGGGGCTCGGGGGGGGGGGGGGGGGGTGGGGGGGGGGGGGGGGGGACGGGACTTCAGAGGGTGTTTGGTTTACCACTTTAAAAGAATTCCTCAGCTTTCAATGAATAGTGTTCAGTTTGGTGTTAATTTTTTAATCGAACCATCCTCAGTCGAGA
Source organism: Sprattus sprattus (assembly GCF_963457725.1). Taxonomy (NCBI): domain Eukaryota; kingdom Metazoa; phylum Chordata; class Actinopteri; order Clupeiformes; family Clupeidae; genus Sprattus; species Sprattus sprattus. The sequence continues at coordinate 76,756,434 of NC_137920.1, forward strand.
ATTCTAGTTCCAATCCAAAGAACCCTCTCCCCCACCAACTGCACACACACTCACACACACGCACATGCATGCACACACACACTCTTACATATCAAAACACCTGAGCTGTGTCCTCTCAGGCTGGCTACACACGACATCCAATAATAACTTACACATGAGATTAAACACACACACACACACACACACACACACACACACCACATGAGATTAAACACATCATGATGCAAAGGAAAGTAGACGAAACACACCCCACACAACATCCAATAATGACTTACACATGAGATTGAACACATCAAGATGCAGAGGAAAGTATTTTGAGGTTATTTTTGAAATTTTACTGAGGTGAAGTACGATGGCTTTAAAGACTATCTTTGCTCAACAGCTAATAATGACTTACTCTAGATAAAAGACATCCTGATTCAGTACATGCTTTGAGGCAATGACTTGAGATCTAAAAGTCGACCTTTTGATGTCTTAATTCCGTCGAAGTTTGACGGCATGAAGAAACAGATGGAGTCGATGGAGATGGAGGTGATGGAGGCTCGACTCCTCCGGGCGTCAGAGTTCAACGGGGAGCTAGACGACGACGACGATGACGCCGGTACGTTCCTCCAACTGAACACACACGCAGACAGACAGCAGCACACTCTGGACACTTCCCAGCCCTCACCAGCGGAACATCAGTGGCAGAGCCACGCGTCAAATTAAGTTTTCAGTTTAAAAAAATGATTTGTCTGTTTTTTGGACAAAAGTGTCTGTCGTTACAGATGGTATATGAAATATAGAGACTAATATATATATATATATATACTTTGGGTGAAGATGGAATGTTTCAGCTTTGGAAAAATTAGTGTGTGATTATATGGTCAGGTCGGTTTGTGTGATGATATGGTCAGATCGGTAGTGTGTTGAAATGGTCAGATCGGTGTGTGTTGATATGGTCAGATACAGTAGGTGTGTGTTGATATGGTCAGATACAGTAGGTGTGTGTTGATATGGTCAGATACAGTAGGTGTGTGTTGATATGGTAAGATCGATGTGTGTTGATATGGTTAGGACAGTGTGTGTTGATATGGTCAGATGCAGTAGGTGTGTGTTGATATGGTTAGGTCAGTGTGTGTTGATATGGTCAGATCAGTGTGTGTTGATATGGTCAGATGCAGTAGGTGTGTGTTGATATGGTTAGGTCAGTGTGTGTTGATATGGTCAGATCAGTGTGTGTTGATATGGTCAGATCGGTGTGTGTTGATATGGTCAGATCGGAGTGTGTTGATATGGTCAGATAGGTGTGTGTTTAGATGGTCTCAAGCTGCCTGGGGAACATACATACACTGGCGGAGCAAGGAGATTCTTGAATATCATCCAGACTCACGTTGGTTTAATATCCATCAGCTTACTTGCCACACGACTACAGAGCCCTCATAGTGTGAGGTCGATATGAACTGATGATTGGAGTATAGAAGTATAGAAAAACATCCGATCTTTAATTAGCATCAATACACTACTCCGAGACACTCACAGACAGTACAAAACAATGCTGCCCTACAAAGCAAAAAGGCAGTAACTGCACAGAGCACTAAACTGAGAAAAATGACCTTAAAGTTATATTGTTGTCCAGCCCAAGTAGTTGTAGGTAGATTATTGGACATGAGGCAGTATTGTTACTCCGTATAACCTTATTCTTTTCAGATATTACTAATTTTATAATTTATTGTATTTTACCCCCTTTTTACAGTTACTGTATTTTTGCTCTGTATTACTTTGTATTACTCCTACTTCCGAAGGTTCCATACCAAGTAAAAAGGCAGTAACTTAATACAGTAATGGCGTTTACTGCCTTTTTGCTTTGCTTTACTAGCAGTTTTTGTAGTTACTGTACAAACACCCAACAATTTTCTCCAAAACGACATAAATTTGAGATGAGATGTTTTGTTACAAAACAAAGAATGCTTTGAATGTTACAAAAAACACAATAACTCATTTTCGCCAAAAAATGCAGTTACTGCCTTTTTGCTTTGTAGGGCAGAATATGCGCGACACAAACAATACAAAACTAAATAAGGGATACAAACAGTGGCGCACACGATGCCTATAAATCCTTGCCTATAATGCCTTGTGTCCTGTCGTCTCTGATCTGCTTTAAACACGCTCACAAATACATAGCTTGTTTTAAAATCACCCACACATAGCACAAGGCCCATGAAAACTCACCCAGCTTCTCCACTAATGTCACTCCCCACGTCTCCAAGGTATAAAACGCTACAGCACTCTGTGCAGGCTACAAATCATATATTCCCAAATCAACGAACACGTCAACGTAATAACCTAAAAGACATGTGTATAAAAGTTCATAAAGAAGCGCGTCCTACCTTGGATCTTCCCACACACACACTTTCAAACACTCCGCTGGATGTAGCTTTCACGAGACTCACGCACACCACAGACAAAAGGCAGCTCTGCCGATAGCTTCTCTGCTGGGGCTATATCTAGGTGAACCAAATTAGCGTGTCTCCCCCTTCCTGTCACCAGTTAGCCTGGTGACACCAGCCTACGTATGAAATGGAGTCACAGTCTGGTAACGGCCAGGCTAGTCACCAGTAGGACACCCACGATACGTCACTATCGCGGATACACCTCCACTATGCCACAATAGGTACGGATGGTTTAGGGATCCTTAGGGAGTGGGATCAAAACAGAACAGAACTGGGTCACAGCTTTCCCTGATAGAGTGTTCTTAACTAACCGTAGGATTTTCTTCTTGACAAGATATTATAAATCCATGCAAATTCTGGCAGTGATGTGTTAAATGATGATGGATGGGGTGTGTGTGTGTGTGTGTGTGTGTGTGTGTGTGTGTGTGTGTGTGTTAAATGATGATGGATGGGGTCTTAAGCCTGCCTGTGCTGCTCCGGGGGGGCGAGCGCAGGGCTTCAGATCTCCCAGAGAAATGAGAGTCTATTCCCAGGGATCAAAGCGTCCATCATGCCCTGTGCTGGAGCTCCGCTGGACCCAGAGCCCTCTAACACACACACACACACACACGCACACACACACACACACACAGACACACACACACACACACACACACACACACACTGCACACACACACACACACATATACACACACACACACACACACACACACACCCACACATCTAGACTCCGCCAGCAGACACTCTCTCCTTAGGCCAGAGATGGATGGTTGATGTCAGGGTTTTTCATGTCATTTAGATTTAGCCGCCTCATGTCTCATGAAAGGAATGCCTCTCTGTCTGTGAGGATATGAGAGCCGTCCAGGTCAGACACACACTGAAAGCACACCCATGCTGTTCACACTCTACGGCTAATAAAGTGCTACACCAGTGGTTCTTAACCTTTTTGGAGGTACTGAACCCTGCAAGCTTCATCAGTGTATTCGCGGAACCCTTCGTAATTTGAAAAATAAAATATGATTTTTTTTCCAAACGTAGGTATGTATAAAAACGGCCCAACATTGCTAGTGTGAACCGGGCTATACTGCGTGTGTCTTGACCCCTGTCGAACCCATGAAAGTGGCTCAACGAACCCCTGGGGTTCGATCGAACCCAGGTTAAGAACCACTGTGCTACACGCTGAGCCCGTGGGCTGAATGGATGCGGGTGCTGTCCGTGGTACTGAAGTCATTTTTGCCTCAAGTGCAGAGTTAAGGTGGGGTGAAAAAGTCAATGTTTTTTTAAAGATTTATTTATGGGCTTTTCAGCCTTTATTTGGATAGGGCAGTGAAGTAATTGGACAGGAAGTGAGGAGGAGTGAAGAGGGGGAGAGAGGATCGGGAAATGACCGCAGGCCGGAATCGAACCTGTGTCCCCGTGGGCATTGTAGCCCATAAAGGGGGGCTTATTGGCTCGCGCCACAGTGCCCCCCGAAAAAGTCAATGTTACTATTAGTGTCTTCACTTCATAAGCAGTCAGAGCCACCACCCTGTTTGAAGGAAGATCAAGAAGCTTGCTTTTTGTGATGACTGCCATGTATTATAAAATGTGAGCCCTCAGTATACATGGATATGCTGCCAGCTTAAGGTGCACTAAAGAGAAAACCAAACCGGCAGAAGGTGTGTGTGTGTGTGTGTGTGTGTGTGTGTGTATGTATTTGTGTGTGAGTGTGCGTGTGTGTGTGTGTGTGTGTGTGTGTGTGTGAGTGTGCGTGTGTGTGTGTGTGTGTATCTATAGGTGTGTGTGTGTATACATGTTTAAGTGCGTGTGTCTGTGTGTGTGTATTAGCTCTGGGAAAAAGTGTTTGTATATCATGCAATCTGTCTTCTGCCATGGCTCTTTTTTTGTCACTGAAAAAAACAGTGAAAAAGCACGTGTGTGTGTGTGTGCGTGTGTGTGAGGTGTAAACACCCTATCTGAGACTCAAGCACAGGTACTGATGATACGACGCAAAAGCTTACAGAGTGGAACATAGATCACTGCACATTGATTTTATGCTCCCATGGAAATGATTAATTAATCAGATGGGACTGTATCATCAGTGTAGATGGTATCTGTTGATACATTTTTCTCTCCATGCCCTTTAACTACTGTGTGTGTGTTTGTGTGTCTGTGCGTCTGTGCGTCTGTGTGTCTGTGTGTGCGTGTGGGTGTGCGTGTGTGTGTGTGTGTGTGTGTGTGTGTGTGTGTGCGTCTGTGTGTGTGTGTCTGTGCTTGTGTGCGTCTGTGTCTGTGTCTGTGTGTGTGTGTGTGTGTGTGTGTCTCACAGGAGGAGAGTGGAGGCTGAAGTATGAGAGAGCCATCCGTGAGAGTGACTTCACCAAGAAGAGGCTGCAGCAGGAGTTCGACGACCAGCTGGAGACTGAGAAACAGGCCAAGAGGCATGTGGAGAGGAGGGTAAGACTCTGAAACTGTGTGGAGCTGGAGAAGTGTGTGTGACTGTGAATGAAGGCAAACACCTCACACACCTATCAAACTACACACAACCGCACTATAAATGCTGAAATACATGCAATTACTACCCTATTACACGTCCACCCTAGTATTTAAACACACCTACCCTAGTATATAAACACACCTACCCTAGTATATAAACACATCCACCCTATTATATAAACACATCCACCCTAGTATATAAACACACCTACCCTAGTATATAAACATATCTACCCTAGTATATAAACACATCTACCCTAGTATATAAACACATCTACCCTATTATATAAACATATCTACCCTAGTATATAAACACATCTACCCTATTATATAAACACATCTACCCTATTATATAAACATATCTACCCTAGTATATAAACACACCTACCCTAGTATATAAACATATCTACCCTAGTATATAAACACATCTACCCTAGTATATAAACACATCTACCCTATTATATAAACATATCTACCCTAGTATATAAACACATCTACCCTATTATATAAACATATCTACCCTAGTATATAAACACATCTACCTGTGTATATAAACACATCTACCCTAGTATCTAAACATTTATACCCCTGTATATACACTTGTGTGGTAAAGAGACTATACAGACATTTATTTAGATAAACAAACTGATACTCCCCTCTCCTCCCTCCTTCTGTCTATTCTCTCTCTCTCTCTCTCTCTCACTCACTCACTCACTCACTCACTCACTCACTCACTCACTCACTCACTCACTCACTCACTCACTCACTCACTCACTCACTCACTCACTCACTCACTCACTCACTCACTCACTCACTCACTCACTCACTCACTCACTCACTCACTCACTCACTCACTCACTCACTCACTCACTCACTCACTCACTCACTCACTCACTCACTCACACACACACACACACACACACACACACACACACCTACACATGTAGGCAGTCCTGTAATGTGGCATGGTGGTGCCTGCTTTGTTTGCCTTAAAATGTGCCTAAAATTGACTGTATGCTCTCCCTCCCTACTCTCTCCCTTTCCCCTCTCTCCCTCCCTCCCTCCTCTCCTCCTCTCTCCCTCCCTCCTCTCTCCCTCCCTCCTCTCCCCCTACCTTCCCTCTCCCTCTCTCCTCTCTCCTCCTATTCCTTTCTTCTTTCCCTCTCTCTCTCTCTTCCTGCCTCCACTGTCCCCTCTCCCTCTCCCCCAGCTGACAGACCTCCAAGCGGACCAGGATGAGTCTCATCGCTCGCTGCAGCAGCTGAAGAAGAAGTGCCAGCGCCTGGGCTCCGAGCTGCAGGACACCAAGCTGCACCTGGAAGGCCAGCAGAGCCGCAACCACGACCTGGAGAAGAAGCAGCGCAAGTGAG
>NC_137920.1:76767710-76770210 GCF_963457725.1 Sprattus sprattus
CCTGGTTCAGCCCGGTCCAGCTTCTCCCACTAAGCCCAGTTCACCCTGGCCCAGCTCGGTCCAGCTTCCCCCACTAAGCCCAGTTCAGCTCGGTCCAGCTTCCCCCACTAAGCCCAGTTCACCCTGGTTCAGCCGGTCCAGCTTCCCCCACTAAGCCCAGTTCACCCTGGTTCAGCCCGGTCCAGCTTCCCCCACTAAGTCCAGTTCAGCCCGGTCCAACTTCCCCCACTAAGTCCAGTTCACCCTGGTCCAGCCCGGTCCATCTTCCCCCACTAAGCCCAGTTCACCCTGGTCCAGCCCGGTCCATCTTCCCCCACTAAGCCCAGTTCAGCCTGGTTCAGCCCGGTCCAGCTTCCCCCACTAAGCCCAGTTCATCCTGGTTCTGGTCCAGCCCGGTCCAGCTTCCTTCCCTACCTGCTGCTCAGGTGGTCCCGCAGCTCGGCTGGTGCCAAGGGGCTAAGAGCACCAGGGTCATGGGTCCCATACCAAGGACTCAAATGTATATACCTGTGCTATACTGCAGTGGTTCTCAAAGTGTGGTCCCCGGACCCCTGGTCCATGCCCTATTGCCCTGGGGGTCCGTGAAATAATTTGCTATAAATTATATACAGTATAAATGCTGTTTCATAAAAATCTCCCCTTGCCCCCCAAAAGTTTGAGAGCCCCTGTTAAACTGTAAGTGGCTTTGGATAGAAGTGTCTCCAGAATAAGCATCTGTAAGTGCATAACCATCTTAGGCCCGGGTTTTACTAGGCGCTGTTTGGCGTTTTTGTAATGCATCTTATTCTCACTTTGTGATTGCTAAATCCTTATACAGCCTTAATTCTGTTTACAACTTCACCCCAGTGGTCTCATCAACGTGGAGTAATCAGATTTAAGACCAGGGAACAACATCATTTCCTTATCAGGCAGCGCAATTATGCAGTTTGATCATAAACTAAATTATGCAACATGCAGCAGCATTGGGAAGGAAACTGTAAAACATTACAGGATCTGTGATGGATAGATAGAGTCATGAAATAACTGTGTCTGTGTGTGGCGTGCGTGCGTACGCGCGCGTGTGTCTGTGTGAGTGTGATGGTGACTGCGAGTGTGAGTGCGAGTGTGTGTGTGTGTGTGTGTGTGTGTGTGTGTGTGTGGCGCTGGGCTGACCCCTCTCTCTCCCTCTCTCTCCTTGCTCAGATGAAGCAGCTGGAGGTGCAGCTGGAGGAGGAGTACGACGACAAGCAGAAGGTCCTGAGGGAGAGGAGAGACCTGGAGGCCAAGCTGATTAGCGCCAAGGACCAGGTACCTCAAACCAGCCTGCCTTTTTGGGGAGGCCAGCTCTTCAGCCCTCTCTCTCTCTCTCTCGCTCTCTCTCTCTCTCCCTGCCTCTCTCTCTCTCTCTCTCTCTCTCTCCCTCCCTCTCTCTCTCTCTCTCTCTCTCTTTCTCTGTCTCCCCCTCTCTCTCTCACTTTCTCTCTGTCTCTCTCTCTCTCCCCCCCCCCCCCCCCCCCCCCTCTCTCCCTCCCTCCCTCCCCCCTCTCCTCTCAGGGCAGTGTAGGCCCAGACACAGGGCTGATTGCAGGAGTGTGCTGGATCGTTGTAGTATGGCTGTTTTGAGAGAAGTTTGAGAGGTGTTTGTTTGAGAAAGTCATCAGTTACTCAAGGTTATCATGTTTTTAATTCCCTTTGGGTTGGCAAATTAAAGTCAATTAAACCATACCATCATCCAAATTGACATTACAAAATCATCCAGTTGTTTTTCTTTTCTACCATTAGATTAGATTCAACTTTATTGTCATTGCACAGAGTACAAGTACTGAGACAACGAAATGCAGTTTAGCATCTAACCAGAAGGGCAAAATAGCAATAAAAGTGCAATACCAGCTGCTGAATTGGCACAACATATTCACAATCACCACACTCTGAAAATTGTGATGAATGTATGATGAGACTAAATCCCCTAGGTGACGGGAAGAGCAGAAGGAAGTGCTCAGACCCAGTATTGTTTCTTCTGTGCACCTTGTGCTGAATGCTCTCCTACCTGTGCAGGTGAGCCCCTAACCTCCAAACGTCTGTGCAGGTGGGCGTGAAAGACGTCGAGACGGAGAAGCGCCTGAGGAAGGACCTGAAGCGCACCAAGGTGCTGCTGGCCGACGCCCAGATCATGCTGGACCACCTGAAGAGCCACGCCCCCAGCAAGAGGGAGATCGCCCAGCTCAAGAACCAGGTCTCGGCCCTCTCTGCGCTAACACTTAGCGCTTAACGCGCCCTCTCTGTGCTAACACTTAGCGCTTAACGCGCCCTCTCTGTGCTAACACTTAGCGCTTAACGCGCCCTCTCTGTGCTAACACTTAGCGCTTAAAGCGCCCTCTCTGTGCTAACAATTAGCGCTTAACGCGCCCTCTCTGTGCTAACACTTAGCGCTTAACGCGCCCTCTCTGTGCTAACACTTAGCGCTTAAAGCGCCCTCTCTGTGCTAACAATTAGCGCTTAACGCGCCCTCTCTGTGCTAACA
>NC_137920.1:76775210-76777710 GCF_963457725.1 Sprattus sprattus
CAGTTGATGCTGATGACATCTTAATTGTAGGAGGAGATTGGAACTGTACTATGGACTTTACAAAAGATAGGAATAGTGAGGAACCACATCCTCAATCTGCATGTGTATTAGGGAGTATAGTTAAATCCATGGGTCTTGTGGATGTTTGGAGGGGGAAAAATCCAGATGTTAGACAATACACCTGGATAAAAACCTCTGAAAATAGAATACATGCTGCCAGATTAGACAGACTGTATATATCAAGAAGTGCATGGAACAGATTGTCTGTTGCACACATTTATCCAACCACTTTCTCTGATCACCACGGTGTCACAATGGATGTCTCTCTTGAACTAGCAAGGTGTAAAAGTGCTTATTGGCACTTCAATGCCAAACTACTACAAGACCGTAATTTTTGCAAACTCTTTGAGGATTTTTGGGAATATTGGCAAAATAAAAAACATATATATGAGAGTAAGTCACAGTGGTGGGAGATTGGTAAGGTGCAGATTAAGGTTTTCAGCCAGCAGTACACTGCTTTTTCAACAACCAATATAAAGAATTCTCTAAAAATATTAGAGACGGAAATCCTTCACTTAGAACAACAGTTTTTGGATGGTAATGGGGTTTCTTTTAAGGATGCATTACATCTGAAGCGCCAACAGCTGAGCTCATTTTTACAGGAAAGAGCTAAAGGGGCTTTAATTAGAAGCAGGTTCACCACTTTGAGAGATATTGATGGACCTACAGCATTCTTTTTTAGTTTGGAGAAGAAGACTGGGCAGGATAAAAAGATGCTCAGTCTCAAAACTCCTGATGGTGGTACAACGTCTGATCCTGCTGTGATGCGGGGTTTGGCAGTTAATTTCTACACAGAATTGTTTGCTGCTGAGGAAATAGATCCACAAAGTATGGAGGATATCCTACAACATCTCCCACAGATCACCACACAACAAAAGGAGATGCTAGACTCTGACATCACTTTGCAGGAAGTAACTGTCGCTGTACAACAGCTGTCTCCTGGGAGCGTTCCTGGAATTGATGGCCTGCCATCAGCGTTTTATAAAAGGTTTTGGGACTTGATTAAGAAAGACTTTGCTGAAGTACTGCGAGAGTGGATCGGAGTTGGCTCTATTTCACAGAGCTGTCGTCGAGCGGCTTTGACACTTTTGCCCAAGAAGGGTGATTTATGTCTGCTGACCAACTGGAGACCTGTGGCATTATTATGCACGGATTATAAGATATTTTCAAAGGTGCTGTCTAATAGACTAAACAAACACATGAGTTCATTTATTGAGACAGATCAGACATATTGCATTGAGGACAGATGCATCAAAGACAATTTATTTTTGATTCGTGACTTGATTGACCTGGCTGAAGTATACGGTCTCAACCTTGGGTTGGTGTCCTTAGACCAAGAAAAGGCGTTTGACAGAGTTGACCATACCTACCTTTTTAATACACTGAGGGCGTTTGGGTTTGGAGATGTTTTTATATCATGGGTGAAGCTTCTGTATTCTGGAGCTGAATGTATGATAAAAATTGGTGGTGGGCTGAGCACTCCTGTGAAAGTTGAGAGGGGTATAAGGCAAGGCTGCCCTCTCTCAGGTCTGCTATATTCAATATCAATTGAACCACTGTTGTGTCTTTTAAGAAGGAAGTTGGGGGGCCTTAATGCAGGTTTTTTAGAGAAACCAATTAAACTTACAGCATATGCCGATGACCTGACTGTTGTTATATGTGGAAATGATGATGTGCGTTTTCTTTGCCAATCTTTGTTGGTTTTTCAAAAGGCTTCATCTGCGAAAGTGAATTGGAGTAAGAGTGAGGCTTTATGGTGCGGGGATAGGGTTTCTGCTCCACAACTGCCTGGAAATGTAAAATGGAACTCAGCTGGGTTAAAATTTTTAGGCGTTTGTTTAGGCACAGACGACTATAAAATGAAAAACTGGGAGGGGTTGGTAGAAAAGATGTGTGCTCGGATGTCTAAATGGAAATGGTTGCTATCCCAGCTGTCATACAGGGGGAGAGTTCTGGTTTTGAATAACCTCATTGCCTCGGCTTTGTGGCATCGGACCTCAATTCTGGACCCACCTAAAGAACTAGTAGATGAAATCCAACGAAGAATGATTGACTTTTTCTGGTCAGGACAACATTGGGTCAAAGCAGCTGTCCTATACCTGCCAGTGCAAGAGGGGGGTCAAGGCCTCATGGACATAAGAAGCAGGATTACTGCGTTTCGGCTTCAGACTGCAAAGAGACTGTTGTATGACACTGATGTCAGCTGGGCACAGACTGCGTGTGCACTCCTGAGAAAGACAGCTGGTCTTAGTATGGACAGGCACCTGTTTGTGATGGATTTATGCTCAGTAGAGCTGTTCGGGCTGACCCCTTTTTATCAGTCAGTGCTGCGGGCCTGGACTGTTCTGACTTTCAGTGGCAGGAAAATTATTCCTAGCATGTGGGTGGGTGAGGAACCACTTTTTTATAACTCAGCCATACCAGTGGTGGCTCTCCAGGC
>NC_137920.1:76782710-76790210 GCF_963457725.1 Sprattus sprattus
GCGGGTGGTGTGTAGGATAGACTGGGCGGGTGGTGTGTGAGATAGATAGACTGGGCGGGTGGTGTGTGAGATAGATAGACTGGGCGGGTGGTGTGTGAGATAGACTGGGTGGGTGGTGTGTGAGATAGATAGACTGGGCGGGTGGTGTGTGAGAGACTGGGCCGGTGGTGTGTGAGATAGACTGGGCGGATGGTGTGTAGGATAGACTGGGCGGGTGGTGTGTGAGATAGATAGACTGGGCGGGTGGTGTGTGAGAGACTGGGCCGGTGGTGTGTGAGATAGACTGGGCGGATGGTGTGTAGGATAGACTGGGCGGATGGTGTGTAGGATAGACTGGGCGGATGGTGTGTAGGATAGACTGGGCGGGTGGTGTGTAGGATAGACTGGGCGGGTGGTGTTATACTGGGCAGATGGTGTGTAGGATAGACTGGGCGGATGGTGTGTAGGATAGACTGGGCGGGTGGTGTTATACTGGGCAGATGGTGTGTAGGATAGACTGGGCGGGTGGTGTGTGAGAGAGATAGACTGGGCGGGTGGTGTGTGAGATAGACTGGGCGGATGGTGTGTAGGATAGACTGGGCGGGTGGTGTGTAGGATAGACTGGGCGGGTGGTGTTATACTGGGCAGATGGTGTGTAGGATAGACTGGGCGGGTGGTGTGTAGGATAGACTGGGCGGGTGGTGTGTGAGTGTGTATGCACGTATGTATGGGACATGGGTCTGGGTGAGAGGTGCTCAGTGCGTGTGTGTGTGTGTGTGTGTGTGTGTGTGTGTGTGTTATTATGTATGTTATTAATAGACTGGGCAGGGGGTGTGAGATCAACTGGGCCGGTGGTGTTTAAGTGGCGGTGCGTTTCAGAAGCGTTGGTGCCGGCTCCCTGTCCAACGGGCCTCGGCGCGGCGTGATTATTATTCACGGCTGGTCCTCTGAGTGAGTGTGTGTGTGTGTGTGTGTGTGTGTGTGTGTGTTATTCACGGCTGATCCTGATGGTCATTAGCTTGGATCTCTCATGCCAGACGAGCCAGCACAGAAAAACAACAGCAAAGTCAGGCGCTTCTCCACAAACACCATCAGCATTCATCAGGGGGAAGAGAGAGATGGAGAGAGAGAGAAAGGGAGGGGGGGGAAGAGAGAGATGGAGAGAGAGAGAGAGAAAGGGAGGGGGGAAAGAGAGAATGAGAGAGAGAGAATGAGAGAGGAGAAAGAGAATGAGAAAAAGTGAGCTAGAGAGAAGGAGAGAATAGGTGTGGAATAAATTAGTAAAGAAATTATTTGTTCTTTCAGCGTATTTGTTATGTAGTGGTTGAAGGCAAAAAAAGAGATGACTGAACGTACTGTGAGAGAAAAAGAGGGAGGGGAGAGGGGGTGGATATGAGAGAGAAAGGAGAGAGAGAGAGAGAGGATAAACGTATAATTAATTGGTAAAGGAGTGATTGTCGTTGCGACGCCATAGCGATGGTGTTGTTTGTTCCTCAGTGTGAGACTCATGAGGGAGGTGATACTAGAGAGAGAGAGAGAGAGAGAGAGAGAGAGAGAGAGAGAGAGATTTTTTTTTTGATTTTATAAAAAACTTTTATTTGTAAACAGTAACGCCAACAGTATTTTACACCTTATTCAAAACAAACGGAAATGAAAATCATCATCAAATGAGCACACAGTTTTTTCACAGAAATATTTGCCATTGGTTTGCAGAAACAAAAATCACTGTACACTATAACACACAATTGAAACCAGGCTCAGTTATTCCAACACAGGAGCAAACAATATTACAAGTCATACAAAACCCTTCCTTACACATACATATAAACTAAGTAGGCTTAGTTGTTTTATCACGCAACTTTTTCCTCAATTTGCTCAATATTTTCCGGAGACGAAAAACATCGTTATCCTCAAATGCACCCTCCCTCATGAAACAGACAACATCGTTAACAAACTGCGAGCAATCAGGAAAATACAGTTCCACCTCCACTTTCCGCAACCCTTTCGTGTCGCGTAGGAAACTGTTAATTGCCTCTGCAGTATATTTCGTTTCTTCGCTGGAGAGCTGTGCCTCTCCCTGCGAACACTCGGACCAGTTTGAGTCAATGGATTCGCAATCGCTATCCAGATTACCACTCGTGTGTGTGTCTTTTTTCAGTTTAGACCCGGTAACCTCCACCGGGTCTATCTTTCTCTTCGCCGGTACTTTAAAGACTGGGTCTATGTCAATAGCCTCAGCCTGAGCCACATTCACTGACGGTTGAGGCACTGTCAGTGTCTTTACTGAATGCCCCTTCTCATTAGCAGTTTCACCTGGTCCAGCCGCAGCTACCTCTGCCATGGCTGGCTCAATCAGCACCGAATCACCGGCCACGGCTTCGGGGCAAAGCACAATCAGATCCACTACGGACTGAAGACCCCCCTCAAGTCCGCTTCCCTCGGTCCCATCCTCCGAGGGTTCTACCTCAGTGTCTGGGGGAACAACTATGGGGGACTCAGCCACATTGGTTTTGGCTGGAGTGTCCTCCTTCGTGTTGCCCTTTTTACCGGGACAAAAACGCCCGATGTGTCCTATTCCACCGCAACTGAAACATTTTAACGCAGTGTCTGACGTTGCATACACCACATAATCGAACCTGTCCACCCTTAATTTGAACACAAGCTCAATCTCCTCCATGCCACTATTTAGGACCATGTATGCTTGCCTTCTAAAAGACACTAGATGTCGAAGTAGGGGCGATTTACATCCCAGAGGGATTTTTCGAACAGATGAAACCAGCTTGCCATAGCGTTGCAACTCTTTAACAATAAGCTCATCTTTGATGAACGGAGGTACATTTGAAATTATAACTTTCTTGGCGGGGGTACTGAGTGGGAGGACTGGCATGTAGGAATCATTGAGTACTATACCCCTCACAATGACCTCATTAGCGTTCTCAATTGTGTTGAGAAACAACACCACCGCATTATTCATTCGTGAAGCCGGCTTCACGTTACCGTGCCCAATTAAATTTCCAACCGCCAAACTAACATTCTCCACACTTGCGGTGCATTCAACTTTGATACCATGTAGGCGCGTTAGTTTGTCAAAATCCATGCTTCCCGCGGCCGCCATACTCCCAGCAACAAGCCAGTCGCAGACTCCACGGGGAAACAAGAAGTGATATTTACAAACACCCAGCTAAACCAAAACCCCAGTAGTTGTAAAACTAAAGTGCCACCAAAATAATTAAAATGATTAAACACATATAAACAACACACAAAGGGAGAAAAGTTAGAAGTAGCACTTGCTCACTCACAGAGAGAGAGAGAGAAAAAGAGAGAGAGAGAGGGAGTGAGAGAGAGAGGGAGTGAGCGAGAGAGAGAGAGAGAGAGAGAGAGAGAGAGAGAGAGAGAGAGAGAGAGAGAGTCTGTCTGCCTGGAGGAACGGCTCACCTCCCCCGACTCCCTACAAATACTTTCTCCCACTTATTTACAGTACTAATTATCATTCAGAACTAAACTTATTTACAGTACTAATTATCATTCAGAACTAAACTTATTTACAGTACTAATTATCATTCAGAACTAAACATAGTTACAGCAGGATTTGACAGCATTTTATTGCCATGTCTTTTGTGCCGGCTGTATATTCTACACTATGGTGCTGAGAGGCGAGCTGTGTGGTCGTGTTTTATTCTCCACAATGCCATAACTGTTTGCCAATGAGGCACTGCTACATCCTGTTTCTATTCATTGTCAGTGATGTTTAGATGTATTCCTATTCATCCTGCGACTTTTAAACAATTACTGGGAGGTTATACCTCACCCTGCTTATAACACAGCTATTTGATATAGAAAATATTAGACATTAATAACATTAATAACATACATAATAACACACACACACACACACACACTGAGCACCTCTAACCCAGACCCATTACACACATACACACGTGCATGAACACATACAGTACATATTACACACAAACACACACACACACACACACACACACACACACACCCACACAAGCTCACAGTCAGTAACCCCCCCCCCCCCCATCCCCCCCAGGTGCAGACACTTCAGAGCCAGCTGGAGTTCCAGGAGCAGTCCATGGTGGAGAAGTCTTTGGTCAGCCGGCAGGAGGCCAAGATCCGCGAGCTGGACACCAAGTTGGAGTACGAGCGCACGCAGATCAAGCGCCTGGAGGTACGAACGTGTGTGGGGTGTGTGGGGGTGTGTACGCGTGTGCGGGTGTGTGTGTGTGCGTGTGCGTTTGTGTGTGTGTGTGTGTGTGTGCGTGTGTGTGTTTGTGTGTGTGTGTGTGCGTGTGCGTGTGCGTTCGTGTGTGTGTGTGTGTGTGTGTGTGTGTGTGTTTGTGGGGCACACAGGGTGGTGAAAGGACACACAAAGGGCAGATTGGTGGGTGGCGATTGGCAAGTAGCGATGCCATGTTTTGAGAAGACTCCTCTCTGCCCTCCTCCGGGCTGACTGAACTTTGACCCTACTCTTATTCAACATAGAAATCAGCATGTGGACACACACACACACACACACAAACACACTCTCACACACTCTCACACACTCTCACACACTCTCACACACTCTCACACACACACACACACACACACACACACACACACACACACACACACGTGGACAGCACTGCATAGT
The DNA here is from genome assembly GCF_963457725.1 of Sprattus sprattus. NCBI lineage: Eukaryota > Metazoa > Chordata > Actinopteri > Clupeiformes > Clupeidae > Sprattus > Sprattus sprattus. Next base: position 76,787,347 of record NC_137920.1, read on the forward strand.
CTACTCCTGAACGTGCTTTGGCATTATATGCAACGGTATAGAATGCCTTGCATATACAGGACCAGTCAAAAGTTTGGTACTGTATAAGTGTTTTCTTTACTTTTATTATTTTCTACATTGTAGATTAATACTGAAAACATTTCAGCTACGAAATAACACATATGGAATGATTTACAAAACCAAAAAAGTGTTATGTACCCTATAGAAAATGATAAAAGTAGATAAAAAAACACAACAAATGAGAAGGTGTGTCCAGACTTTTGACTGGTACTGTAGATAGTGGGATTTTTCTGGCAAGTATAGCCGTTCTGGTGCCATTAGTTGTGTGCCACTAATAAAGGAACCGGAGTATGTGTTCTACGCAGTCTTGGTTACGGTTCCTCTCCTCCATCTCACCGTATGTATGCGTGTGTGTGTTTCTCAGGGCCTGGTGGCGCGTCTGAAGGAGAACCTGGAGAAGATGGTGGAGGAGCGCGATCACCGGGTGGCCGGGGAGAACCGGGAGAAGGAGCAGAACAAGCGCATGCAGCGGCAGATCCGGGACATGAAGGAGGAGATGGCCGAGCTCTCCAAGAAGGAGGGAGAGGCCAGCCGCAAGAAGCACGAGCTGGTACGCCGCCGGACCGAGCAAGCAAGCGCCGAGCGCCTTTTCTTTACGCCATGGTTCTCTTAGCTCTTTTTTCTTTTTTTTTTAAGATTTGTTTTTTGGGCTTTTTATGCCTTTAACACTCTAAGGTCCAAGGCCTTTTAGACTTTTCTAAGTTGACTGACATGCCTTGATGTTTTTGTACATTTTGCTTAACTAAAAACATTAGTATGGAAGGAATATATGATTCTATTCTAGAAGACCTCAGCAATAATATTAGAAAAGGGTTCAATGTTTCCGTGGTTGTTCTTTTTATGTCTCTAAGACGAACACTAAAAAAAAAAAATATCCCGTTAATTGACAGAACAGTGAAGATTGTGACAGGAAATGAGAGGGAGAAGATGTGGGGAGTGGACAGGAGGAATGGCATCGGGGTGGATTCGAACCCGCGACCTCCTTGAGCTTTAAGCCCGAATGTGGAAGGGGCTACTGTTTCAGCCACAGTGCCCCCCCTCTTCTAGCTCTTTTAACCAAATGAATGTTAGTGGGTTGATGTTTTCCACCAAGAGTTAAGCAGTTTATTCTCTTCCTGTTCTCCAGGAAATGGACATTGAGAGTTTGGAGGCAGCCAATCAGAGCCTGCAGGCTGACCTGAAGTTGGCCTTCAAGAGGATCGGAGACCTGCAGGCCGCCATCGAGGACGAGATGGAGAGCGACGATAACGAAGACATGTTCAGCAGGTAGGGCCTAATCAGGGATCTCGGAACTCTGCTGCAACTATGAAGCAGCAGTTTCTTCTAACTGTGTGGCTCTGTCTCAGCAGGGTGTGTTTACTCTGAAGCTATGACTCAGTAGGTAGTTCTAACTCAGTGATCTTTAGCGGAAGGAAACTGTTTGCTGTCCATCGTTATAGGATTCTCAGAAGCTGCGTGCCGTGTGTCTTTTTTTTTCTTTCTCCGCCCACTCTCTTGTGATTTTCTCTCTCTTGCTTTGTTTGTGTCCCACCGCTTGCTTGTTTGTTTGTTTGTTTGTTTGTTTGTTGCTTATCTCCTCACTTTGTTGTTCCTTCCTCTGTCTCTTTCTCTCTCTTTCTCTGCATTTATTCTCTCTGTGGTAATCTTTCCAGTCTCTGCACTCTCTCTCTCTGCCTCTTTTCTCTGTCTCTCTCGCTCTCTGTCTCTCTGTATCTCCTCTGTTTTGTGATGCTGTCCTGGTTTAATCACATCCCCTGAGCCTTTCTCTCTCTCTTTCTTTCTCTCGCTCTCTCTTTCTCTCTCTCTCTCTCTCTCTCCCCCTCTTTCTTTCTTTCTCTCTCTCTCTCTTTTTCTCTCTCTCTTTTTCTCTCTCTCTCTTTCTTTCTTTCTTTTTCTCTCTCTCTTTCTTTCTGTCTTTTTCTCTCTCTCTTTCTCTCTCTCTCTCTCTCTCTCTCTCTCTCTCTGTTGGTTTTCCTCTTGTTTGGGCTCCCGCTGGGCCCGGTGTTCTGTGGGATGCAGTAGCTCAGATAGACCACCTCTGAGCCGCTCTGAGGAAAACAATGCAGAGAGATAGATCCCCTTTCCTCTCCCTCTTCTTCCTCCTCCTCCTCCTCCTCATCCTCGTCCTCTTCCAGAGAGGAGGGCAGCGAGGGGCTCAGCAGACCGAGCTGACTGACTGACTCACTGTGGCCCAGACCAGGCCATTACAGAGGAGTCAGACTCAGCCACACACACACACACACACACACACACACACACAAACACATCCACACACACACACACACACACACACACACACACACACACACACAAACACACACACACAAACACATCCACACACACACACACACACACACAAACACACACACACACACACACACACACACACACACACACTGACTCACTGACTCACTGTGGCCCAGACCAGGCCATTACAGAGGAGTCAGACCCAGCCCTCCGTCGTGTTTAAGCCAGATGAAGCGCGCTTCACTTGTTTTTTTCCTGACTCCACGTTGCTCCATTTTGATCTCTGTCTCTGATCTCTAATGTTTTCCTCTCAACATGGCTTTTCTCTTCCTTCTCTCTCCCTCTGTTCCTCTGCGTGGCAGTCTACAAGACATGGTGACAAAGTATCAGAAAAGAAAGAACAAAACGTGAGACTCCGCATGGGAATGTCTTTTTTTCGTTTTCCCTTCATTGTGCCCGAGTTGTGTAAAGGTTGTTGTTGTCGTTCACTCACCACGGCAGAATGGTGCTTTATTGAGGAAGGATTGATCTTATAAATGTGCAAGTTCTTCACACTG
>NC_137920.1:76795210-76812710 GCF_963457725.1 Sprattus sprattus
GTCCAAGTCCATCATGGTGTCCCTCTTGTCCAAGTTGATCATGTTGTCTTGTCTGTCCAAGTGCGTCATGTTGTCCCTCTTGTCCCAGTCCATCACGTAGCGTTGACGGTGCCATCCTCCTGGTGTGTGACATTAACTCTCTGTCTTGTGCAGCGGCGAGGACTCGGACATGGACTCTGAGGTGGAGGAGCGCGTGGACGGGGTGAAGTCGTGGATGAAGAACAAAGGATCCAGTAAGACCCTGACCGAGGAGGGCAGCCTGAAGGGCTCCAGGTCAGTGTTCCGTCATGGTTGCTTAGCGCCCATTACTCCTCTCTGACGACTGACCAGGTCAGTGCACCGTCATGGTTGCTTAGCGCCCATTACTCCTCTCTGACGACTGACCAGGTCAGTGCTCAGTCATGGTTGCTTACTCCTCTCTGACGACTGACCAGGTCAGTGCTCCGTCATGGTTGCTTAGCGCCCATTACTCTCCTCTGACGACTGACCAGGTCAGTGCTCAGTCATGGTTGCTTAGCGCCCATTACTCTCCTCTGACGACTGACCAGGTCAGTGCTCAGTCATGGTTGCTTAGTGCCCATTACTCCTCTCTGACGACTGACCAGGTCAGTGCTCAGTCATGGTTGCTTAGCGCCCATTACTCTCCTCTGATGACTGACCAGGTCAGTGCTCAGTCATGGTTGCCTACTCCTCTCTGACGACTGACCAGGTCAGTGCTCCGTCATGGTTACCTACTCCTCTCTGACGACTGACCAGGTCAGTGCTCAGTCATGGTTACCTACTCCTCTCTGACGACTGACCAGGTCGGTGCTCCGTCATGGTTACCTACTCCTCTCTGACGACTGACCAGGTCAGTGCTCAGTCATGGTTGCTTAGCGCCCATTACTCCTCTCTGACGACTGACCAGGTCAGTGCTCAGTCATGGTTGCTTAGTGCCCATTACTCTCCTCTGACGACTGACCAGGTCAGTCGGGCACTCCATCAGTGCTCAGTCATGAAGAGGAAGCAGGAGTAACTGCCCTTTATATCTTTGCATGACTGTAGGTCTGTACGGTAGTCAGTCACGAGGGGTTGTGACAGCTACGTGTTCCTGAGGGCTAGTACAGTAGTCAGCCACGCTAGGGTTATGACAGCTACGTGTTCCTGAGGGCTAGTACAGTAGTCAGCCACGCTAGGGTTATGAGGGCTTTTAGATCGGTGTGGTGCTCAATCAGCACTCAATCAGAAGTGAGGTTAGCTCATTCTTCCTTGGGTTTGGGTTATCTGTTGGTACCCCCCAGCCTCTGATATGAACAGGACTAACACTAAATATCTGCCCATAGAAACAGGACTAACACTAAATATCTGCCCATAGAAACAGGACTAACACTAAATATCTGCCCATAGAACAGGACTAACACTAAATATCTGCCCATAGAAACAGGACTAACACTAAATATCTGCCCATAGAAACAGGACTAACACTAAATATCTGCCCATAGAACAGGAATAACACTAAATATCTGTCCATAGAAACAGGACTAACACTAAATATCTGCCCATAGAACAGGAATAACACTAAATATCTGCTCATAGAAACAGGACTTACACTAAATATCTGCTCATAAAACAGAACTAACACTAAATATCTGCCCATAGAAACAGGACTAACACTAAATATCTGCCCATCGAACACAACTAAGACTAAATATCTGCTCATAAAACAGAACTAACACTAAATATCTGCCCATAGAACAGGACTAACACTAAATATCTGCCCATAGAAACAGGACTAACACTAAATATCTGCCCATAGAACAAGAATAACACTAAGTGTCTGCACATAGAACGATAGGTCATAGGTCATTATGTGGAGGAGTGGAGAGGGGCATGAGTCAGATTGAGGCTCTAGTACTTATTCAGAATATCAGTACAACTGCTTCAAACAGCCAGAAGGGCTCTGTTTACTAAGAATCAGGATTGGATGGTAATGGATTCCCCTATTATCTCACCTTATTTCTTCCTCATCTGTCTTTCAAATGAAGCATCTCTTTTTAGCATCCTCTCAGCGTCTTACTGCTTTAATCTGCCTTTTCTCTCTCTCTGTCTTGTCTACGGTCTGGTCATTGTTCTCAATTGTGTCTCCATCCTGGTGTTTTCCACGTCAGATATGCTGTTAATGTGGACGCTAAGCCAGGTAAAGAGGGGAAGGAGGGCAAGGAGGGCAAAGACACGATGATGAAAGAGGGCAAAGAGCCGGAGTCCAGCCGCTCCGTGTCTGTGATGAGCTCCCTGAGCTACAGGAAGCGCTCCAACCTGAAGGACTCCATCGGGGGCGCGGGCGACGAGAGCTCCCTCTTCACCACCCTCAAGGATCAGTCGGACACCATGGACCGCTCCTCGCTCCGCAAGGCCAAGTCCAAGTCCGCCGACGGGGGGCAGGACGACACCATGTCCGTCAGCTCCTGGAAGAAGTCTGGCGATGACATGGACGACCGAGGCTCGGTCATCTCGCAGGCGTACTCGGAGGCGACCAGCCACGCGCGGAAGGGCCTGGACCGCCGGTGGACGTCCCAGAGGAGCAGCCCGGAGTTCGATAAGGAGTCGAGCGTGTCGTCCAGCCGCATGTCGGCCAGACGCAGGATGGGTCAGGACGACAGCGACGATGACGACGTGAAGTCAAGCGTGAGCAGCTACAGCGTGCGCCGCAGCGCCTCGTGGCGGGACGACAGCCGCAGCGACTCCTACATGAGGGCCGGTGGCGGCGGCGGCAACCGTAGTCCCGGCAGCGTGAGTGTCGCCGACTCCCGGATCTCCGTGGCCCGCAGCAGCCGCCTCAGTGAGTTCGGCCTCCGCCTGGACGACGATGACGACGGCATGAGCGTGGCGTACAGCGAGGGGGGCGCCTCCATGCGCTCTCTGGGCCGCAGCCTGTCCACGCCAGGGCGCCCACAATCCTCCGAAGACGCAGCAGGAGACGCCGGGGAGGTAAAGACCGTCAGCCACCGAAACTACCTGGACCCCGACCTGGAGAAGGCCATCAATGAGGTTCTGAGCTTCAAGCCAATCAAGTTCAAGCGACGCAGCCTCCGGGAGTCCGACGACGAGGAGGACGAGGAGGAGGAGAAGGGCGGAGATGGTGCGGCGGAGGAGGGCGGGGAGAGGAAGAGCGGCCGAAGCGGAATGGACGCGGACGAGGGGGTGGGTCGCAGCTCGTCCAGCATACGCCGCTCGGCCTCAGGCTCGGCGCTGGATTACGGTCGTTCCTCCAGCAGCCTCAGCTCACGCAGCAGCAGCAGCCGCCACAAGGCCAAGAAAAAGAGCCGCGCGTCAGAGTCCGAGAGCTCCTCAGAGGATGACCACCACCACCGCAGATCCCGCGGAAAAGGGAAGAAGTCGTCCTCCAGGAAGAGCTCCAGGAAGAAGAAGAGTGAGTCAGAGTCATCCGAGTCGGAATCGTCCGAGTCATCCGAGTCTTCGTCCAGTTCTGGTTCCACCGTCTCGTACCGCAGTTCTAACAGCGTGAAGAAAGGGCCCGGCGGAGCTCCGGAGCGACCCCCGAGTAAGAAGGACGACAAGAAGAATAAGAAAAAGGTGGACAGCCTGGTGATGAAGTACCGTTACAAGCCAGACAGTGACTAAAGCAACAGTAATGGAGGTGATGACTGATAGTGGTGTGAGAGCATGGAGTCGCATTAACCCAACGGAGGTCTGGTGTGAGAGCATGGAGTCGGAGTCGGAGTCGCACTAACCCAATGGAGGACTAGTGTGAGATTAGGAGTCGCACTAACCAAACAGGGTCTGGTGTGAGAGCATGGAGTCGGAGTCGCATTAACCCAATGGAGGACTTGTGTGAGATTAGGAGTCGCACTAACCAAACAGGGTCTGGTGTGAGAGCATGGAGTCAGACTAACCCAACGGTGGTCGGTGCCTATGGAGCCTGTGCCTGCGTCTGCAAAGCCACTTTAGACCGCATACATTTGATGCTTGTACTCTGACTCTAACCTTTGCATGTTTTACAGTATTAGTCCTACATGTTCAGTTACACTACATAAGGGCCCAGTGTGGAGTGTTTATGGTGTGTTTTAACATCTCGTCTTCTCACTGAGATTGACTTTTTTTTCTAGTGACGAGCATGTGTGTGTGTGTGTGTGTGTGTGTGTTTATATAATATATATATGTATGTGTGTGTGTGTGTGTGTGCATAAGGCCTTTTTTGGTCTCGGCCGTGGTTTAACAGTTTGGTCCACTCTGATGAGAAGGTTGTTGACTGAGTGATGTGACTCACCAGCCTCTGTTGTGACACTAAACAGACACCCCCTTTCTCTCCCCCCCTCAGCCCCCCTCAGTACCGGAGACATCTGGCCACCCCCCGATCTGATGAAGACATCCAGGAGGAGACCCCCAGCACCCCCGAGCCCCCCAGCAGCACCCCCGAGCCCCCCAGCAGCACCCCCGAGCCCACCCAGCAGACGCTCCTCAACGACAGCGACCACGATCCCGACAAGCCCGCAGAAACTACTGCGTGACGTGATGTGACGGCAAAGAAAAACACTCACAGCGTGACTGTGTCAGTGACGTGATAGACCACGCCATAGCTGCTCTCAACCGGTCTAGTTGCCTCTAGGTTTCCCTCTGAAAGCACAGTGTGTGTCTATGTGTGTGTGTGTGTGTGTATGTGGGGGGTGCTCTGAACCACTGCTTGAAAAACTGGAATGTAGAGTCAGTAGAGCTTTAAAATGTATTTTAATTTTGATTATTGATCAGCTGGTAAGATTGTCAAGTCCTAAGCATCATCTACAGAAACCCATGCTGAGAGAATCAGCAGGACGGCTGGCCGCAGTCACATCCCATTTGTCCTATCCAGATGTTTTATGAACTCTCTGTTACAGTCAGACATTATGAACTCTCTGTGTTACAGTTAGCCATTATGAGCTCTCTGTTACAGTTAGCCATTATGAGCTCTCTGTTACAGTTAGCCATTATGAACTCTTTGTTACAGTTAGCCATTATGAGCTCTCTGTTACAGTTAGCCATTATGAGCTCTCTGTTACAGTTAGCCATTATGAACTCTCTGTTACAGTTAGCCATTATGAACTCTCTGTTACAGTTAGCCATTATGAACTCTGTTACAGTTAGCCATTATGAGCTCTCTGTTACAGTTAGCCATTATGAGCTCTTTGTTACAGTTAGCCATTATGAGCTCTCTGTTACAGTTAGCCATTATGAGCTCTCTGTTACAGTTAGCCATTATGAACTCTCTGTTACAGTTAGCATAGGTTACACACAGATGCATTGTGGGATGCCCTGATCTCCATTACAGTGATTGCCAGTGACCTCCAGACCTAACTAACTCAGACTCACTAAGTCAAACTCACCCGCTGTGACGGTACTTCTGGCAAAATTGTGTGGAGGAAAACTATGACTAGCCGCTAATCCACCAGTTAATCCACACACACACACACACACACACACACACACACACACACACACACACACACACGTGCACACACCCACGCTGTCAAACACTCTTTGATACAGAGGCATAATTCGCCAATATTAGTGTCCAGGGGTTAAATGAATAAAATAGATAAATCCCAAAATGAAACTCATGATTTGAAAGCGATCTCATTTTTTTGCAAACATCGCTGCTGGGAATATATGCTCTATGATCTATGCCTTCAGTCAGCTATGTTTTTTTTAATTAACATATTTGATTTTAAATATTTGGATCTGTTGCTTTGCTTTTGTTTCTCTGTCCCAATCTTGTTCCTGGTTTGTTAAATGGGTCTCTGTGTGATGTCCTAAGGGAAATATACGAGCTATTTGGAATTGTGGTGCACTGTATTGATTTATTCTCACTTTTCTGGCTCGTAATAACATTGTCCTGAGTAATCATTGGCATGGTCATTGAGTCCTAATAATGTGGTGTTTCGTAACTTTGCCTAAACTCACATAGCCACGGGCCACAGGCCACTTGGCTGGTTGGTTGGTTGGTTGGTTGGTTGGCAGCAAAACCGATATTAAGAAAATCAGAGATGCATTCATGTTCTGGCCTTATATAGTCATACATATGTCACGCCCTTCAATGGATGATGAACATGCCAAAACACCACAAGGGTGTTTAAACTAGGACAGGTTTGTGTCTTCCTACGACTGCCCTCGAATTTGTGTGTGTGTGTCTGAGTCCTGCATACGTGTGTGTGTGTGTGTGTGTGTGTGTGGCATTGATTGTGTGTGAGTAGCTTTTTTTTTTTTCCTAAGACTGCCCTCAAATTTGTGTGTGTGTGTGTCTGAGTTTTGCATACGTGTGTGTGTGAGTGTGTGTGCGTGTGCGTGTGTGTGTGTGTGTGTGTGTGTGTGCGTGTGTGTGTGTGTGTGCGTGTGTGTGTGTGTGTGTGTGGGTGGCATTGATTGTGTGTGAGTAGCTTTTTTTTTGTATTCCTATGAGAAGAAGAGAAGTGTGTTTGCTTATGTACCCCCCTGTGTTCCTGGCTCTGTTTTCTATGCACTAGGACATGATGCATATGTGCTACTCTATGCATCTCTATGCATTTCTAGGCATTGCAGTTTGTGTAGGTTATATTAAATACAGACCTGAAGAATGTACAGTACACTATTGTTGCATAAAGCTTATTACAATTGCCTAAGAAAGTTGCTTAATGTTTTTCTTTTGTCAAACTAGTGTCTGCATTAGATTATTGTAAATAAATATGACTGTAGATATGCATTTTATGTATTACATTTGACATATGACAAATTTAGTAATTTAGCAAACGCTTTTATTCAAAGCGACGTACAAAGGTGAACACAATCAAGCTGCGAGCAATAGAGACCTAGTGTAACAATCAATACTACTTTGCATAAGGAATAAAAAGTGCAGGAAGTCAACTACTGTAAGTGTGAGTTAAGTGAAAGTGAAAGTCCTCTCTATGGCAGAGGTGGTGTAGACACACACACTCTGAAATTCACATCTGCATTTAACCCATCCTGGGAAGTGACACACACACACAGTGAAGTGAGGTTACACACTAACCCGGAGCAGTGAGCTGCCATTGTGCAGTGATAGTGCTAGTTAGAGGAGATAGCATTAGAGGAAGGATAAGGAGAGGAAGAAAAAGGAAGGGAGAGAAAGTGCAAGTTAGGAAAGGAGGAGCTCTCTGGGTCTTTAGGAGCTTCTTAAAGGTAGAGAGGAACGCCCCTGCTCTGGTAGTGCTAGGCAGCTCAATCCACAAGCGTGGAACTACGAATGAGAATAGTCTAGATAGCCGTACTTGCACAGACGGCAGTGCTAAACGACACTCATTAGACGAATGCAGCATCCGGGGGGGTAACATTTACCCTTTCATGAGCATTTAAGTAAGTGGGAGCAGAACCAGCAATCACTCTGTAAGCAAGCATAAGAGACTTGAGAGGACGAAACTGGTTTGAAATGTACACAGTGCATGCGATTGTCTTGTTAATGTTCCAGTTCATTTAATGTTGTACAACTTCATCGAAAGCCACACAATGACTACAGGATGGTAAGTACAATAACAAAGTCGTAAATATAAAGCCTACAAAGTCGTAACTATAAAGCCTTCGAGCAGTAAGGCCTGATCATCATGTTCCATTCAATGATGCCCTCACTGGTTTGAAAGAAGATGACCCTGGCTCTAGCAGAGATCTCCCACTGGCATTGCATGTTTGATCTTATTGATCTTTCGTTTTCCTGGACATAAGAGCATACAGAACATTATATAAGTATGCCTCTCCTCCTACACAAGTGCTTAAGAGGACACTATACAACATGTACTTCCACTGTAGCTGACGTGTACAGACGACAGAATTAACAAAGTCATATTTTCCTACATCCTGAAATTTGGGTCATATTTGAGAAATTTCATGCAGCTTGGATTTCATGCACCCAATTGACTAAAACACGTGGATATTTAAACTTCTAGATGAAATGGATTGTGTTTAGGCTCTTTAGCATGGTGGATGTGTGTGTGTGTGTGTGTGTGTGTGTATCCTGGCTGATTCAACTGTCCATAACCCCACCCTTATAGTGCGCTTCATTTTTCATGATCATCTTGTTTGATCCTGATCCTCTATTCATTTCGGGCGTTTGTGTCCTTGCTGTGTTGTGACAGGGGTCTGTCTCCGGTCATCTACTGTATATGCGGCTCGCCTGTTGGCCGTTGCATTTTTTTAACTGTCTTTCAACTGTCCATAACCCCACCCCACCCCACCCCACCCTTACACTGCATATGCTTCATGATCATTTGGTTTGATCCTGAACCCTTTACTAGTTCTGGGTGTCGCGTCCATCTCGGGTAATCTGCATGTGGCTGACCTGTGTGCAGCGGTGCAGATGGGATATTTGAACTGGGGGGGACGCTAACATCGCCTAATCAGCTGTGCAGAGTCATTAACTGATGATTGGCGCTTTTCGTCGGGAGAGTCGGGGGGGGGGGGGGGGCGGATCGGGGTCACTATGAATCTGGGGGGGACATGTCCCCCCCCCCGTCCCCAGTGCTATCTGCGCCCCTGCCTGTGTGCCGTTGCACTGATTGTTCCTGTGGGTGAGGCTGTTGAGAGGCTCTTTGAGTGGAACACACACCTCATCCGCGGTGATGAGAACCCACACACGGGCGCGCCTGGAGCTGCCCGTCAATAATGTTTTGATTAGAGGGGCTGAGGGGCTGCCTACGGGGACCAGGGGGGAGAGATGCAGCGCTCATTTGCAATGCAGACACGAGACGTGAGACGTGAGACGTGCGACGTGCGGTGACGGATGAGAGAGAAGTGGGTGAGTGAGAGAGAGGAAAAAAGAGACGTGGAGAGTGTGGGAGAGAGGGGAAATGAAGTGAGAGAGAGAGAAAAGGGAAAGAGAATTCAAAAGAGGGAGAGTAAGAGAGAAAAAAGAGTGAATAGCAGTGAGAGAAAAACAGAGGGAGAGAGAGAGAGAGAAACAGAGGGAGAGAGAGAGAGACAAATAAACGGAGGGAGAGAGAGAGAGAGAAACAGAGGAAGAGACAGAGAAACAGAGAGAGAGAGAGAAGGAATAATAGCATGAGCAGAAGAACCCCAGAGAGGAGAGCATTGCTCCTGTTGCCTTTGTTGTTGTGTGCATATATCATTTCCCCTCTAATGAGAGCTCCAGCGCTCCCTCTCTCTGTGGGAGGGCTTTGGGTGTGGAACAGACTTCTTACGCTGTTTACATTTCTCTCCGTCTCCCCTTCCTTCTCAGGGCGGATACAAGAGCTGCATACACATGACATGAGTACAGAAGCCTGAGAGGGTCATTTCCCCCAATAAAGCAGCACATGAAGGCCCCCCCCCCCCACTGAGCGTCATGGCGTAGAGCTGAGGGAGCTATTTCAGCATTCAGCAAGCGACACTGGGAAAGCTGCGTTGCGTTCCAGTCCAAGGCCTCCAGATGACCTCTACATGACCTCTAAATGACCTCTGTGCCAGAGTTCCGCTGCACGCCGCATGCTGGTGCTTGTAAGAGCCTTGTAAAAAATATGAACACATCTCACCGGTACTCGCTTCTTTGCACTGGCTCCCCGTTAAAAGTAGAATCGACTTCAAAGTACTCCTGCTAACATATAAAGCCCTAAACGATCTGGCTCCAAACTACCTCAAGGAATTAGTCGTCCCCTATTGCCCTCCAAGGCTGCTCCGTTCCCAGAGTGCAGGCCTCCTGGTAATTCCAAGAATATCAAAGACCACAATAGGAGGGAGAGCATTTAGCTACCGAGCCCCTCTCCTCTGGAACAATCTCCCTGCCTCCATCAGAGCTGCAGACACCGTGCCTATATTCAAATCAAGACTTAAGACATTCCTCTTTAGTGCATCATATAGCCAAAAGTAACCGCGCCAACAAACCAATCACCTGCTATACCAGCCACCCAGACATATCCGAACACAAATTCAAATATTACTTGCATTTAGTACCGCAACATCAAATGTGTTTCCTGTTTGCCGAGTGGATGCATGTACGGCCCCGGCAAACAGATCACAACAAAAAACAAATTAAACTACTACTTGTAATTTAGTACCGCAACATCATATGTGTTTCCTGTTTGCCGAGTGGATGCATGTACGGCCCCGGCAAACAGATCACAACAAAAAACAAATTAAATTACTACCTGTAATTTAGTACCGCAACATCAAATGTGTTTCCTGTTTGCCGAGTGGATGCATGTACGGCCCCGGCAAACAGATCACAACAAAAAAACAAATTAAATTACTACTTGTAATTTAGTACCGCAACATCAAATGTGTTTCCTGTTTGCCGAGTGGATGCATGTACGGCCCCGGCAAACAGATCACAACAAAAAAACAAATTAAATTACTACTTGTAATTTAGTACCGCAACATCAAATGTGTTTCCTGTTTGCCGAGTGGATGCATGTACGGCCCCGGCAAACAGATCACAACAAAAAACTAAATGTTCAATGCCAGAAAAACTAAACATATCTAAATATTGCAATATGCAACAGGCAAACCGACACACAGGTGACATGTCCCTGGTTGGTGAAATGATTCATCTGTGTGTTTGTTCGTGCTGATTCCCGACTGACAGACCTGCAGACTGATTCGTCATTTCCTGTTTGTTAGATGGATCAGGAGGAGCCTCCTGGGCCTGATCACTCCCCTCCTCAGCCCGCCCCGAATCGCCCCTGCAGACCGGCTCCAGAGCATCACCAGCATCGCCCACGCCGCCCTGCTCCCCATCCTGGGCCCTCAACTCAGTCATCATCCCCTTGACGACTTCTCCCGCTGGATGTGACGACCCCCACCCTGGTCATCGGCAGCTCCATGGTCCGAGATGTCCACACCCCCCCCTTTAACAAGCGGCCCCTGCAAGGTCCACTGCCTCCCCGGAGCCAGGCGTGTTCCAATCGCTGATGGATGTGGAACTTTCCCTCCCCACCCCCACCACTCTGCACGTAGTCTCTCTACCTGGTCTACCTAGAGAAACCCTCGGCCAACCGCACCCACTGCATTGCCGTACACCTACTCTACCCAATACCCTATGCTAGCATTTATGTACAATATACATTATTGCCTCCACCGAAATGTTTCTCTGTCCCTACATCCCCTACCCCTGTAACAATAACCCTATTGCCACAGTAATCTGGTCTTGACTGTATCATGTATTTACCACCAGATGTACGTACACATATGTCCAGTGACCAAATGCTGGCTGTGTATTGCCCCTGTTGCTTCCTTTCCCCTTCTGCCACACTACCCTTCCCCTTCCCCCCTTCCCCCCGTCCCACCTTCCTGTCGCCACCCAGCCGACCTCAAGCAGATGGGTCCCCCCTTATGTGCCGTGGTTCTGCTCAAGGTTTCTTCCTGCCTAACAGGGAGTTTTTTCTTGCCCCTGTTGCCGTTGTGCATGCACTAAGGGGGTTCAGGCTCTGGGCTCTGTTAAGCGCCGAGAGGCAATTGTATTGTTATGGGGCTATACAAATAAAATTGAATTGAATTGAATTGAATTGAATTGAATTGAATTGAATTGAATTGAATTGAATTGAATTGAATTGAATTGTAAGAGACACTATTCCCTCCAGGGCTACTGCAACATGCCTCACACACACACACACACACACACACACACAAGAACACACACACACACACACACACACAAGAACACACACACACACACACACACACACAAGAACACACACACACACACACACAAGAACACACACACACACACACACTGAACACAGAACTACTGCAACATGCCTTAAATGGCTGAGAGATGAAGGGGGGCGGGGGGGGGGGGGGGGGGGGACAGCAATGATGGGTCTCAAGTGACACACACACACAAACACACACACACACTGAACACAGAAGTGGTGCAGATGGCTTCCTGATGTACCACTGCACCTTGCAGTAAATGGCTGAGGGAGAGAAAGAACGATATCACTGTGATGACTGGTCCCATGTTGTCTGGTGCACACACACTCACACACACACACACACACACACACACTATATATGACTACTCCCAGAAGTGACACAGGTGGCTTCACATCAGTACCACTGCAACATGCGTTAAATGGCTGACAGTTTGAGAGAAAGCGTCAAGTGGCTGTTCTGGTACACACACTACACACAGACACACACAGACACACACTACACACACACACACACACACACAAACACACCCACACCCACACACACACACACACACACACACACACACAAATACAACACAGACGATGGATGGCATCACGTCCACACCACCACATCATGCAGTACATATAATTGGCTGTAAATGGCAGTTTTCCTCTGTAGGGGACAGAGAAAGCACAGTGTCCAAGGGTCTCTCAAGTGGCTGTCCAGAATAGACACAGCGCACCTCATGACAGAACCACTGCAGCCCGCTAAATGGCAGAGAGAAAGAGAGAGGGAGGGAGAGAGAGAGAGAGATAGAGGGAGAGACAGAGAGAGAGAGAAAGGGAGAGAGAGAGAGAGAAAATGATGGCACAGTGATGCCTGGAGAGAGAGAGAGAGAACGGGAGAGACAGAGAGAGAGAGAGTGATGGCACAGTGATGGCACAGTGATGACGAGAGAGAGAGAATGATGGCACAGTGATGCCTGGAGAGAGAGAGAGTGAGAGGAGAGAGAGAGAGAGTGATGGCAACGTGATGACTGGTCTCAAGTGGCTGTTCGGGTGTACACACTAAACGCAGAAGTGACACAGCTGGCATCGCGCCAGTGTCTCTGCCACATGCATTAAATAGCTGTCCTTCGCCTGCAGACAACCCTCTGAAGGGCTCCTCTTCTGACACAAACTCGTTGTCTGTCTGTCTGTCTGTCCTTCCCCTGCGGAGGCATAGAGACACAGAGACGTGTCCCTCCAGGGTGTCTCTTCTGACACAAACACGTTGTCTGATCTAAACCCCGCGGCACCCCTGGGCTTTCTCTCGAGTCTTTGCTCATTGTCATCTCCGCTGCTGAGGGGGGCTTCCGTGTTTGTTTGTGTTTGTCCCTGTTCTCCTCACCTCCAGGGAGAGCGTGTGTGTGTGCTGTCATTTCTGAGAGGAGCTTGATTGAAAAGTGCACCCCTTCACTCTCAGAGAGCACCGCCCCTGAGTCAAGCTTTTGTGAAGCCAGAATCACACACAGCCTTCACAGAGAAGAAAGGCCACACAATAATGACTTACAGGAATGTGTAGAGAGAGAGTGAGAGAGAGAGAGGAAGAGAGAGAGAGAGAGAGAGAAAGGGAAAGTGAATTCAAAAGAGGGAGAGTAAGAGAGAAAATAGAGTGAGTAACAGTGAGAGAGAGACAGAGAAACAGAAACAGAGGGAGAGAGAAACAGAGGGAGAGAGAGAGAGAGAGACAGAGAAACAGAGGGAGAGAGAGAGAGAGAAACAGAGGGAGAGAGAGAGAGAGAGAGAAACAGAGGGAGAGAGAGAGAGAGAAAAACAGAGGGAGAGAGAGAGAGAGAGACAGAGAAACAGAGGGAGAGAGAGAGAGAGAGAAACAGAGAGAGAGAGAGAGAAACAGAGGGAGAGAGAGAGAAACAGAGGGAGAGAGAGAGAGAGAGACAGAGAAACAGAGGGAGAGAGAGAGAGAGAGAGAAACAGAGGGAGAGAGAGAGAGAGACAGAGGGAGAGAGAGAGAGAGAAAGAAACAGAGGGAGAGAGAGAGAGAGACAGAGGGAGAGAGAGAGAGAGAAACAGAGGGAGAGAGAGAGAGAGAAACAGAGGGAGAGAGAAACAGAGGGAGAGAGAGAAACAGAGGGAGAGAGAGACAGAGGGAGAGAGAGAAACAGAGGGAGAGAGAGAGAGAAACGGAGGGAGAGAGAGAGAGGGAAACAGAGGGAGAGAGAGAGAGAGAAAAACGGAGGGAGAGAGAGAGAGAGAAACAGAGGGAGAGAGAGACAGAGGGAGAGAGAGAGAGAAACAGAGAGAGAGAGAGAGGGAGAGAGAAACAGAGGGAGAGAGAGAGAGAGAAACAGAGGGAGAGAGAGAGAGAAACAGAGAGAGAGAGAGAGAGAGAAACAGAGGGAGAGAGAGACAGAGGGAGAGAGAGAGAGAAACTGAGGGAGAGAGAGAGAGAGAAACAGAGGGAGAGAGAGAGAGAAACGGAGGGAGAGAGAGAGAGAGAAACAGAGGGAGAGAGAGAAACAGAGGGAGAGAGAGAGAGAAACGGAGGGAGAGAGAGAGAGAGAAACAGAGGGAGAGAGAGAAACAGAGGGAGAGAGAGAGAGAGAGAAACGGAGGGAGAGAGAGACAGAGGGAGAGAGAGAAACAGAGGGAGAGAGAGAGAGAAACAGAGGGAGAGAGAGAAACAGAGGGAGAGAGAGAGAGAGAGAAACGGAGGGAGAGAGAGACAGAGGGAGAGAGAGAGAGAAACAGAGGGAGAGAGAGAGAGAGAGAAACAGAGGGAGAGAGAGAAAGAGAAACAGAGGGAGAGAGAGAGAGAAACAGAGGGAGAGAGAGAGAGAGAAACAGAGGGAGAGAGAGAGAGAGGGAAACAGAGGGAGAGAGAGAGAGAGAGAAACAGAGGGAGAGAGAGACAGAGGGAGAGAGAGAGAGAAACAGAGGGAGAGAGAGAGAGAGAAACAGAGGGAGAGAGAGAAACAGAGGGAGAGAGAGAGAGAGAGAAACGGAGGGAGAGAGAGAGAGGGAAACAGAGGGAGAGAGAGAGAGAGAGAAAAACGGAGGGAGAGAGAGAAGGAATAATAGTTTTAATAGCATTGCTCCTGTTGCCTTTGTTGTGTGCATACATAATTTCCCCTCTAATGAGATACGTTTCTTTATAATAAGTATTATTATTGTAAAGTTTTTTTTTTTTATGTATTTATTTGTTTTATTTTATATTTATATAATTAATTTATCTGTTCCTGTATTACCATTTTTATTTTTACTGTTGTTTTTTTAAATTATTATTATTTTTATTGTTGTTATTGTTTAAGTGCTTTGGCAACAGTGTATCGCACATTCATGCCAATAAAGCCAATTGAATTGAATTGAGAGAGAGAAAGAGAAAGAGAGAGAGAGAGAGAGAGAGAGGAAGAGAGAGAGAGAAAGAGAAAGAGAGAGAGAGAGAGAGAGGAAGAGAGAGAGAGAGCAGTCGATGTGCAACATGAACACCGAATTCAGATTCTTCTCTTGAGGTTCCAATCCACAGGTCTAATAATGAGGCATTTCTCTGTAAAACTCTCAGGAAATTATGTTGAATTCCATGGTGGAGTTGGGGGATTGATTCGATAGTGAGGCCTCTCTGACAGACCAGGGCGTTCTCTATTATAACACACGGCCAAGATATATTGACGGACATTGACCAACTGACCGTCCGACCAGCCGGCGTCAAAGGCCATGGCGTGTGCACCAGCTCTCTTATTACATCCAGGTCATACCCCCTCGGCTGACTTTGACCCGTGGGGAAAATGAACCTCATAAATGATGCAGAACCCGTCAGTCCCTCAAACCTGAACCAGACCGGTCTAGTCTCTGTTTCTCTCTCGGGCGTCGTCTCCTTCGCTCCCCTGCGTCTCTCCCCGTTCTCCACCTGCTTAATTAGCATGTCGTAACACGCAGGCGAGACGCCGCGCCTGTCCTCTCCCTTAGCCTGAAGACGAATTGGGCCCTCCGTGTCTAATGTTTTTTTAATGCGGCCGTTGTCTGGCTCAGTCAATACAAATTCACTTACTGGCTGGCTAATAAATATCCTGCTGATACCCCCACTGTATAGCGTTCCCGCCATAGGGAACCGGTGGACTGTGGAGGCTGTCTGTCGTCACGCTCCGCCTGGCTGCCGATTAAGAGCTTCACAGAGCAGGGGGGAGAACAGGGAAACATATTGTTCAGCTAATGGATTATCATTATATAGACGATGTAGGAGAGAGTCTGATTGGATTTAAAATATGAGTTGTGTTTATTAGAGGGTTCATTGAGAAGAGTGTACACACAAGTGACGGGGAGAGCTCATCATTTGGTCTCTTTTATTTCTTTATTCATTAAGAGAATTTGAGTCTGGTTATGAATGTGATTTATGAATCTGTTGAATTATTATGTTCTCATCATTTCAGTTATGTTGTCTGATGGAGGTGTGTGTGTGTGTGTGTGTGTGTGTGTGTGTGTGTGTGTGTGTGTGAGTGTCTGTCTACAGAGAAGACTTCTGATGGGTCTGGAAGCGTTGGATTTTGAAAGGTGAGAGGTCATATGAGGGCAGCTTCCCGAGGCTGAGTTCACATAGGATCTTACCCACGATTGGGCCAAATTTGAAGCCATGACCTGGTAGAAATAAAGAAATGGATATCAGTGATCGATAAACTTGTTGAGCAACTGGATATTAAGTATTACTTTGTGTGAGGAAACAAAGTTGAAATTGGTATCATCTACGTATGTATGCACTGGTATATTTGGACTGATTTTGTTGTGCATTAACTGTGTGCCGATGGTACCTCAACCAGTTTACACACTAATAAAGACGTTATGAGGACATAGTGGTTGTTTGAGTCTGATTATATAAGGATATGATGTTACGAGGACATAGTGATGGTGTGAGTCTTCTGATATAAGGATATGAAGTCAAAGTGATTGTTTGAGTCTGATTATATAAGGATATGATGTCATGAGGTGATGAAGTGATTGTGTGAGCCTGATTATATAAGGATATGATGTCATGAGGACATAGTGATTGTGTGTGTCTTCTGATATAAGGATATGAAGTCATAGTGATTGTTTGAGTCTGATTATATAAGGATATGATGTCATGAGGTGATGAAGTGATTGCGTGAGCCTGATTATATAAGGATATGATGTCATGAGGACATAGTGATTGTGTGAGTCTACGCGATGTCTCAGGGTCAACCTTTCTCTTGTTTTGTTTACAAAGAAAACTCTGTGATTGCACCCTTCAGAGTGAATGTCTAGTTAAACTCTGTGATTGCACCCTTCAGAGTGAATGTCTAGTTAAACTCTGTGATTGGGCAATCAGAGTGAATGTCTAGTTAAACTCTGTGATTGGGCAATCAGAGTGAATGTCTAGTTAAACTCTATGATTGCACCCTTCAGAGTGAATGTCTAGTTAAACTCTGTGATTGGGCAATCAGAGTGAATGTCTAGTTAAACTCTGTGATTGGGCAATCAGAGTGAATGTCTAGTTAAACTCTGTGATTGCACCCTTCAGAGTGAATGTCTAGTTAAACTCTGTGATTGCACCCTTCAGAGTGAATGTCTAGTTAAACTCTGTGATTGCACCCTTCAGAGTGAATGTCTAGTTAAACTCTGTGATTGCACCCTTCAGAGTGAGTGTCTAGTTAAACTCTGTGATTGCACCCTTCAGAGTGAGTGTGTAGTTAGCATTTAGCTCCTCCCCCCTGACCTGAGAAACCAGCTCCGATGACGATGTTCCTGTGGGAAGGGTGCCGGTCCAGGACAAAGTGATGGTCCGGTGTCACCTGGATATTCATAAGGAGAGAAGTGGAGGGGAAGAGAGGAGAGGAGAGAAGAGGAGGAGAAGAGGAGAGAAAAGAGTAGATGAATTCATGCTAAACTTC
>NC_137920.1:76817710-76820210 GCF_963457725.1 Sprattus sprattus
TGTGTGTGTGTGTGTGTTTATATGTGTGTGTGTGTGTGTGTGTGTGTGTGTGTGTGTGTTTATATGTGTCTGTGTGTGTGAGTGTGTGTGTGTGTGTGTGTGTGTGTCTGTGTGTGTGTGTGTGTGTGTCTGTGTGTGTGTGTGTGTGTATATGTGTGTGTGTGTGTGTGTACCTGAGCCGCCCGCAGAGCTCTGTCGGCGAACAGCGTCCCGGCCGTGGTGTCTATGACGGCCCCCTCCCCCCTCAGGAGCGCCATGTGGGGGAACCGGCGGGCGAACTCGTCTGGTGTTAACGTCTCCGTGGGGACATGGTTCCTCTGCAGCGTGTCTCTGAAGAGCTGGAAGTCCCGTTCATCCGTGGGACCTTTCACCAGGAGCCCGGTACGTCTGGGAGGGGGGGGAATATCACTGTATCGTCACCCTTCACTTCACTTCTTGGGTTGAATGAAACAGACTTGGATATTGTATTATATTGATATTTCATATATGGGCCATTCTACCGAATTCATGTAATATGCAGTCCCTCAACAATAAAAAATATTTACAAAACAATTAGGTATTTAGGCATAGATATTTAATTAGAAAATGTTATGGTCTATATAAACCCAATGCATTACATGAGATAGTGATAAGCTAAATATATACAAAATCATCATTTATAGGGTACTTTCTATTGGGAAGTAGCTGTCCCCAACCCTGACATCCAAATTTCAATGCCTTTAAATAACACTTTTCAATTTTTTTAGATTTTTTTCAATGATTGAATTTCAAAGATCTTTATGATTGGGTTGAAACAGAACTTGGAAAATTTAGACTTATTGTGGGTTTAATTTTTAAATCAATTTACTATACTCAAAAAAACACGTCCCTAGTTTTCATGTCACTACCGAAACACAAGAGTTTTAGTCCATTGGCTGAGCCTGTGTCTTAGCCACGACTCTGCATTTTCGACCATGCAGTGACACTGCATCTCTGTCCCTCATGGTTGAATGGTAAGTAGCTAAATCCCATAGTTTTTATATAAATGTGTTCCAAAGTCTGAAAATCGACGTGTAACCTTAAGAATTGTCACTACCGAAACGCATGTTTTCTTCAATTAAGTTAACCTTTTGGGGTTTCATGGAAAATCTTTTATGTGTGTTCACCTCTTCAAAGATGTGTTTTTGCAAGCCGTGTGATTGCTAGAATTCTTTATTTATGCTTAAAGTTAGCTTGAATTGTCACTACCGAAACAGTCACTACCGAAACATATGGTAGTGACCAGATGATTTCGGTAGTGACAAAATGAAATGGTTAGTAGTTCAATCCCATAATTTTTAAATAAATGTGTTGTGTGGACTAAAGGGCGGCCCAGGACACCTTTTGGATGATTTTGGGAGAGAAATGAACATCCATCCAACAGTGTAGTCACTACCGAAACAGTGCAGTCACTACCGAAACAGATAAATTGAACTTGAAAATTTGGTAAAAAATTCATTTCTATGGATTTCATTGTGAAAACCTTCAAGAAATATTTGTAAAAATACTCTTCAGAGAAGGGAAGGAAACACAATCTGAACAGGTCAATAATAATACTTTTTTACTATAGTAAATGTGATGTTTCGGTAGTGACAATTTTTGGAAGAGGAAAAACATTCCAACACATTCTGAAAATACAATATAAAACTTGACTGTTCTTTTACTAGATATGTGTACTTTAGATATGGTACATACGGACAAAGTTTTGGGAATAAACCATACAAAAATTCAAAATATATCCAACATGACTTTGCATCAATTCGGTAGAATGGCCCATATATTATATTTTGTTTGTAGATAGTCCTTAGATTAAGTGTATGTGTGTGTGTGTGTATGGGAGTGTGTGTGTGTGTGTGTGTGTGTAGTTCTGTGTGCGTGTGTGTGTGTGTGTGTGTGTGTGTGTGTGTGTGTGTGTGTGTGTGTGTGTGTGTGTGAGAGAGTGAGTGTTTCTGGTCCTGGTGTTGTGTGCGTGTCTTGTCTTAGGACTGTATGTATGTGTGTGTGTCTGTGTGTGTGTGTGTGTGTGTGTGTGTGTGTCTGGTCTTAGGATTGAGAGGTCTGTCATGATGGATGCTGTGTGTGTGTGACCGCTACTTTCTCAGGGATGGTGGGATTGATGCATCGGCCGTGGCCCTCGCCCCCGACACACACACACACACACATACACACACACACACACACACACACACACACACACACACTGGCCGTGGCCCTCGCCCCCGACAGCTCAATTCATCAGCGACCCCCTGCTGCCCCCACACTGTAAATGTGAATGTAACACACACACGCACACTCACACTCACACACACACACACACACACACACACACACACACACACACACACACACACACAAACACATTGGCTGCGGCCCACGACCCGGACAGCTCCATTCATCAGCGACCCCCTCTCACCTCTTCTGAGTAAATGTGAATATAACACACACACATAACCACACATACACACACACACACACACACGCA
>NC_137920.1:76830210-76847710 GCF_963457725.1 Sprattus sprattus
ACACACACACACACACACACACACACACACACACCTGCAGCTCCAGGGTCCAGAGATGCCAACGCTGCTCTCCACCCACCCAGTGACCATCACTCTCACACACACACACACACACACACACACACACACACACACACACACACACACACACACACACACATACTCTCTGCTCTCCACCCAGTGACCATCACTCTCACACACACACACACACACACACACACACACACACACACACACACACACACACACACACACATACTCTCTGCTCTCCACCCAGTGACCATCTGCCAGTCAGGGCCGGGTGTCTCCCCCCAGACCCCATTACAGCAGAGAGGCGGAGAGAGCTGAGAACTCCTCAGTGAAGTTTCAGTGCTCACACACACACACACACCCTCGCACACACACACACTCACACAGACACACACGCACACACACATACACACAGATATACCTCAGAGAAATGTGTTTCAAGGTTCACACACACACACACACACACACACACACACACACACACACAGGCACACACACACACACAGCCACACACACACACACATATACCACAGAGAAATGTTTCAAGGTTCACACAGACACACACATACACACACACACACACACACACGCACACACATACACACAGATATACCTCAGAGAAATGTTTCAGTGTTCACACAGACACAGACACACACACACACACACGCACACTAGAGATAGTTTCTTTTAACAAAAAGAGGCTGTGTGTATTACACTTTTATTTACAGTCCATTAATTTACAGTTCATTAATTTACAGTCCATACATTTACACTCCATACATTTAGACTCCATACATTTACAGTCCATACATTTACAGTCCATACATTTAGACTCCATACATTTACAGTCCATATGGGGGAATAGTGTTTCAGGGGGTAGAGGAGTCATTAAACAATCTGAAGGTTGCTAGTACGATCCCGACCCCTCCGCACCAAGTGTTGAAGTGTCCTTAAGCAGGACACTGAACCCCCAACCCCACCCGATAGCCTCCACTGAACCCCCAACCCCACCCGATAGCCTCCACTGAACCCCCAACCCCACCCGATAGCCTCCACTGAACCCCCAACCCCACCCGATAGCCTCCACTGAACCCCCAACCCCATCCGATAGCCTCCACCATCTGTGTATGAATGGGCAGATGTCTGAGGCATTCATCTGTAAAGCGCTTTGAGTGCTCGATGAGTAGAAAGGGGCTATATGAATGCAGTCCATTTACCAGTGTGGCTGACATCTTTTGAAACCAGGCATAATTAATGCAACATATCACCAACAGCTGTAGCTTCAAGAGAAGAAAAAAAATGAACTGATCTTCTCTACTGTTGTTTCTTTGCTTTCTGGTTTGTTTTGAAAAAATCAGGTGTATAAAGACTAAATCTCTCTCAACATGTCTGAAATGCACTGAATCTATAAATAATTAAAGAATTGAAACTCTACCTGTTACTGCTTCAAGCCAAAAACAATAGAAAACGTATTATTATTAATGATTTGTTTGGCCTGGTATCTTTTTTGAAACCATCAGACTATGTAAATGGACCTTGGCTCCCAGCCCTCTGCTGCTGACCATGCTAACAGACACACACACACACACACACACACACACACACACACACACACACACACACACACGCGCACACACACACACACACGCACACACACACACACATGTACACATACAGCCACACACACACACACGCAGACATAAGGACACACATCAACACTAACACACACACACACACACACACACACACGCAGACGTACACACACACATCAACACTAACACACACACACACACACACACACACGCAGACGTACACACACACATCAACACATACCCAACATGCTGCTGCTGACCATGCTAGCCTGGAGCCTCCGCTGGGCTGAGCGCACCGCCGATGCTGGATGCAGACGCACAGGTGAGTGTCTACCTGGCCTAATGAGAACCTGTAGGGGCATGAATAATGCACGACTGGCTGTGTTTCTCTGTCTGGTCTCAGGTGTCAGGTGTCAGTCTCAGTGCTGACTCGGAGTCGGAGTCTGTCTCGGGCCAGACGGAGGCGTTTACAAAGGGGGAACGTCTTCCATCTACACACACAGTTCAAGTAGATGTTCCATTGGATAAGAGCCCAGGGTCGATAGAGCCCATTGGATAAGAGCCCAGGGTCGATAGAGCCCATTGGATAAGAGCCCAGAGTCGCTGTTGTCCATGTCAGTGTCAAAGCTGGCAGGGCTGGAGTGGCTGTTCATATTTAATTAATAAATTAATAAATATTAATTAATATTTAATTCATTAAATTAATTAAAATTAATAAAGTATTTATCTATCTATCTATGTTGTGTGTCACAGCTGGGATAGTCAGAACTGCGGTATCATGAAAGCTGCTGGGAACAGCTGGGATAGTCAGAACTGCGGCATCATGAAAGCTGTTGGGAACGCATCAGTCTCAAGTGTGGTGCAGATCTGGCCCAAATGGAGCGAAACCCCACCTGCTCTGGGCCAAGAGACTGCATCTATCTGAGCTGCTGTGCTGTGGTGTGTGGCCACCAACAGCCAAGCTGCTGTTCTGTGGTGTGTGTCCGGCTGGAGCTGAGCTGCTGGGCTGTGCTGTGGTGTGTGTCCGGCTGGAGCTGAGCTGCTTTTCTGTGGTGTGTGTCCAGCTATGGCCGAGCTGCTGTTCTGTGCTGTGGTGTGTGTCCGGCTGGAGCTGAGCTGCTTTTCTGTGCTGTGGTGTGTGTTGGCTGGAGCCGAGCTGCTGGGCTGTTCTGTGGTGTCTGTTGGCTGGAGCCAAGCTGCTGTTCTGTGGTGTGTGTCCGGCTGGAGCCAAGCTGCTGTTCTGTGGTGTGTGTCCGGCTGGAGCCAAGCTGCTGTTCTGTGGTGTGTGTCCGGCTGGAGCTGAGCTGCTGTGCTGTGGTGTGTGTCCGGCTGGAGCTGAGCTGCTGTTCTGTGGTGTGTGTCCGGCTGGAGCCAAGCTGCTGTTCTGTGGTGTGTGTCCGGCTGGAGCTGAGCTGCTGTGCTGTGGTGTGTGTCCGGCTGGAGCTGAGCTGCTGTTCTGTGGTGTGTGTCCGGCTGGAGCTGAGCTGCTGGGCTGTGCTGTGGTGTGTGTTGGCAGTGTGTGAGTCACAGCTGGGATGTTGGAGCGGTCAGATCTGATGCACGTGAGCGTGATTGCCAGCGCTGTCCTGAGAAGCCTCCTCAGCATGCCTACCCTGAACACCACCACCAGCCCCCAGGGTCTCTGATGACCCCCCTAACCCCCCTACCCTGAAAACCACCACCAGCCCCCAGGGTCTAAAACAATGTCAGACCCTGATCAGATCAGGAGTATACAGAATAGAGGTTTACATGCAGCCTCATACAGCTCACTGAAAATGAGGAATGGTTCAATAATGCTGCATACAGTTTTCATAATAATTTCAGTATATTGAAGTACCTTTATTTTTTAAGTTGTTAACAATTTGCTTTTCACTGAATGTAGTGAAATTTTAAAACTAAAAGATTGTCAAAAACCCTGGACCAGACCAAGACCAGACCCTTAGGAGCTGTTGTCAACAGCACATGTCTACCCAGCGAGTAGAACTGAACACAGAGACCCGCAGCTCAAATGTATGAGCCTGATGCAGACCACTACATGGCCATGGGTTCCATACCCATGGAACACACACACTACTGACACACAAAACCTGCCTGTACTTTCAGTTACTTTGTGTAAAATCAATTGTTAAATGAATGAGGCTGTTTCTCACTCTATAATTTGGGCTTTACAGACACCAGGTCATAACTGCTACTGAAGGGTCCTGTTATATAAAATGAATAGATGAAGCGAAGGCAAAGCACTACCTCAGAATAATAAGGTTCTATCTGCGTTCAGGTCAGTTTTGAGATATTGAGGTTTAAAGTTTTAGCATTGCATATACCAAAACTGACAAATGGGGCACATTTTTCAGAATAAAACACTCATTTTTTTTTTTAAACACCTTAAATAATGTTCATAAATTATGCCAGAATAGGAATATGTAAATAACTCAATTTTGACAAAAATGTCAGATAGAACCTTATTATTCTAGGGTAGCGAAGATTGTTCATGCCATAGAAAACACTTTAAAATACGCCCTCTGCCACCGCCGGTTCCTTCTACCCAGCAGGCCATTTCTCAGTAATGGCAGAGCAGGGCCTAATGCAGGGGAGCTGTTGTTCTCTTTATTTGATTATTTCTCTCAGCCCGGTGGTACCAATGGATCCCTTTTTAAAGGTAACATTATTCAATCCCCCCCTGCTAGCAGATGGCGCGTGCAGACCGAATGACTTCATAAGGAGCTGGCGTGTGAGCTATTCAGCTCGGCTAATGGAAGTGTATTCATATCAGGAGAGAGTGGGCTTTAATAGAGTTGGGTGAGGCTGTGTGAGGGTGTGTGTGTGTGTGTGTGTGTGTGTGTGTGTGTGTGTGTGTTGGTTGAGGCTGTTCCGTGAGCTTATTGAGACAAATAAGCCTAGCAACCGGGGGAAGGGCGCAGAGCCTGGAGTGTTTCAATTTAGGCAGCAAGATTAGGAGAGAGCACACACACACACATGCACGTCATGCTACACACACACACACAAACACACACATACATGCTGCACAGACAAACACACATGCATGCACATACACACACACACACACACACAACCACGCAAGGCATGCCACACACATGCATGCACACACACTGTATTTCTCTCCCTCTTACACACAAATACAGGAAGGAGAGACAGTGTGTGTGTGTGTGTGTGTGAATGTGGGTGTGTGAGTGTCTCCATAACTCTTAGCTGTACAGTTTGCCATATTTGGCAGCCCAAATGCTCTTACTGATATGCAAAACACAATGCACATGAATATGCAACACACAATCCAATTCCCAATGTACAGTATGTTTACATTATGTTTGCATGAGTTGAATGCTGTCCAAAATGAGAACATTAACATTACGTAACACTATAGTCAAAGGCAAACTACTGCAGGTTCGCAGACCTCATGCCGGAGGTCATCAGAAGGCCTTAGTTCTGTCATGCTTTCGACACAAATGCATAGTAAGGAGAGGGAACAATGCAAGGGTAAAGCAGACGGCTTGTTGAATTCAAATGTGTTCTGTCGTCTGGGGACGCCTTATAGCCACGTCTTAGATGTGTTTCGTATGTTCCGTAAATCTGACCCCTAATGCATGTTATTTTCCGCTCTTTGACCGCGTCGTTAACCATTTTAATTGCCTTCTTCCCGAGATAAGTAGATTGAGTCGTTCATCGTGTAGCCTTCGCTGTAACTTTGTGGTCGGTTCTAGAAGTCCTTACGATATGCCATCCAAGATTATCTTAATACTCTAACGCTTTGCTGTTGACGCTCGCTTCATTACCTCATGATATTGGTCATCTCATTTCACGGGCTTGATTTTCATTAGTCGCCCTGGCGGCTTTCCCATTAGCAAAATCATGGCTCAACGGAAAACGTCTGTCTAAAATAAACACACACACACAAGCAGAGTGGGGTCGAGGCATTTTACACAGAAAGTGACGCTAAGGGTTTATAGCGTAAGACAGATTTAGTTATACACATTAAATGGTACAAAAGAAAATGAACGTATGCCTTTTAAACGATTTTCTAAACATTCATAGCTATGCCAACCGTAATCCGAATCAAAACATTTAGCAAATCTGGTTGGTAATGCAGCCCACACATATTTCAGTCATTGTTGTATTTACCTACGGTTAAAAAAAATCTGCAAGAGGACTCTGTAAAAAGCAAACTCTCTCCATGGCATCGGCCAAGTTGTTTTCCCTTGCAGAGCAGAAGTTGTTCCATTTGCTGACGCTAGGAGCTGTCCGCGGTGCTGGAACGTCAGCGGTGGGCTGTCTTGAAGAAGCTGACAGCACAGGGAGCAGGCAATCCGCTTACTGAGCGTTCGGATGAAACGTTCGATGCATTGCTCTTCTTATGTCCGTCGCGTTTGCTTACTGGACGTCTAGTTTTAAACGAGCGGGTCTGCAGAACTGACTGTTGTTCGTTGAGTATACCGGACAGTGCGGGAAAAAAAAATATCGAGGAAATTATTTGACCCGAGGACATATTATTTTGTGAATCGAAGGACAGATTCCAGTTGAAATGTTTGTTAAATTTGGAACCCAGTTCCACTTGCTTTTTTTAATTCTAACAATCGATGTCTCAGTGACGCACATATATGGCCAAGGTAAGACATTTATTTTTTAATAATTTGTACTGTTGGATTACGACTCTCTTCAATTGACTTATTTTAGAGTGGACTCCTTGTGTATGAGTTACTCTACGGCCAGGTCAGGACAACACAAAAGTGTAGTCGTACACTCGTAAATGTACTTCTTTGTGCGTGTGTTTGAAACACATTCCATTTGTGCATTTTAGAGGCATCGCTATGATGTAGTAGTAGCATCAGTGCAAGCGGTTTAAGTTTGAACGAGCTGACCTGGCGACACTCACGTTGCAAAAAATAAATGGCCGGACAAGAAAACAGTTTGTTTCGTAATGCCTGCTGACCAGGATTAACACCTACGCAGTGTCTCAGAGATTCAAAATAAAGAAGTTCAACAGGTCGCCAGTGTCCTCCGTCTTCTCCCAGGCAGAGTAATGCTGTTGTGTAAATGAGACGACCGTTAGGAAACCTGATTGTTGCGAATACTTCCTTTGCAAAGACGTCAACCAGACGAATACAATTGTAGTCACGCACATGTTGGAGGGCCTTTAATAGAATGTCAATTTATGAATATTTAAATAAGGATGTTTTTGACTCTCTGGCCGTCTTTGTTCCCTTTTTGTATTAACTGTAACCTATCCGTACAGTGAGTAATGGACACGATATTGTTTATACTGTCATAATTGAATTACGCTTTTTTGAATAACTAGGGAAACTGTAATGTGTTGACAAGTTGTTCATGCATCAACGGAGAGAAGTAAATACGGAACTATTGAGCCCGTGTGGCAGACGGCCGGGGGTGATGAGACTTTAATCCCCATGAATCGTGGCAGATTACCATCCGATCTGTTTGACACAGTTGGAGCGAAATAGCCTGGCTCCATTGTGTAAAGTGCCCCGCATATTCCCAATTCATTATGTGCTTGGTAGATGCTGCCTATCCGGCTCTCCCATCCAGTAGCATACAGACGATTGTTGTGCGTACAGGAAATCTCCTTGCTCTTCCAACTTCTTGTCTTCTTTGTCTAAACTACCCCCTGCTCATTCCCGCATATTTTCTGTCTTTTGTGGTGTGTTGACAGTCTATAAAGTATTTAGATAATGTGATATCACTTACCTAGTCGTCTAAAGGACTTGTTTTTCACACAACACAAAGCTACAAAGTGAGTCTGTCTGTAAGCTCAGAATGTATTCAAGTCAGTCACCTCGTCATTTCTTGTAAATAACACAAGAAAATGCCAGACAGTCTGCAGGGTCTCAGTATTCATACAATCAAACTCTGCAGTGTCAAGAAAAGTACCTTTCCCCATAAATAACTCTGGCATGGCGTGTTATTTTGAATCATATTTGACAAAGTCAGCAGCAACAGGACTGTATTATTTTGACTTAAGCATGAATAATAGCATACTCTGAAAGTGTTGTAACTTAGTGTGAACTATTATCTACAATTCCTCACCCAGTTGCTCTTTTCAAAATATGGTGACAAACACTGTACAGTGCCGACACTTTTCAAGCATGGAAAAGGTTTAAAACTTTAAAAAGCCTCACTGGTCGACCATAATGTAGTACATACCTCTTTTAGAATGATGACCACGACTTAAGTCTATATGGTTTTGTCATTATTTTTTACAAATTAATTTTAATTCCCTTTGTACCTGAACAAACATCAGTCGACCTTGCTATGTTTATCAAGTTGAGTGTAGAGGTATTTATAAGTATTATTCAAGTATACATTTTTTCTCCAAAAAAGAATCCCCAACTATGCATAAGTACAAAGGCCTAACAAATGTGTAAAAATCCAGACCAGTTAGTTTTGAGATGATATTGACACCATTTTGGAAAATTAGTTTTACGTGGGAATTTGTCCTCACTGCTGTTGTGGCCCTTGCTTGAAACACCAGTAACGACAACTTACACTAAGGACTGTATGTATCAGTATCTCATTTACTATCACAAATAAACATACATTTGACGTCATGAAAGTAATTATGATTTTAAAAGAATTCAAAGCTATTATGATTTTTTTATGGCAAAATTGAGTGCAGCTGAGAGACAGAAGTTGTACAGGTAGAGATGAGATGTAGATCCAGCTCATAAAGTTTTCCCTGAGGGATGATGTCAGCCAACTAGCCACCTAGCTACCGAGCCGTCGGCAAGACAAACACCATCCCTGTTCAGGAGGTTAGAAAATTAATTAATTAAGGTGATTGCTCTGCAACTTCCTTTTGATTGTGCATAAAATATTTGTAGCACAGAAGGGCCAGATATTGACTCACAGCAGCTTCTGTTGGAAGATACCTTAATGAAAGGGACAGAGACACATGCCTTGGGAAAGCGCCTGAGAAGCTACAACACACGCCTCATGAACTTCAGATACTGGGGCTTTGAAATTGTCCAAATCTAGATGAGACGGTGGCATCTACTGTCTGCAGTAATTTGAAAGAATGTCATTATGGCGAATGTCAGCTCACAGCTTATCCTCCTCTGAAAGCTGCGTCTGATAAAGGGACAACAATCACACAGTGGTGCCTCGACAAAGTAAACCACTCAGAGTGTGCAGAGGAAGAGAAGACGAGCTGTGTAACAGTGAAGAAGAAAATAGAGTTCATAGAGGATGCACTTCAATCTCAGTTCCAGACCAGACTCTTCAAGTTCCAAACACATCCTCAGCAAACTATGGCAATACAACTCTTACAGGATCGTCTTCCAACGGCTCTCTCATTCATGTTGATTTCAGCTGAATTTATAATAGCACATCTGACAATGGGGTATGGGACTGTCCTTGTGATGGGCAAATGGGGTATGGGCCTGTCCTTGTGATGGGCAATGGGGTATGGGCCTGTCCTTGTTACGGACTTGAGATCAGCCCACTCACACACACACACACACTCTCACACACACACACACACACACACACACATACACACACACACCCACACCACACACACACACACACACACACACATATACATACATACACACACAGATGTGGCACAGACCCAATCACACAGCCAGCCGCTATAATATCTGGAAAAGCACTGGCTTTTATTTCCTACCCAGAATCCTATTCACATAGTTTAATTTGTGGTGTTTGTCCTTGCCTCTTGCCGTAACTCTGTTCAGTTGTCTGAGTACATCTGGGCTGTTCTGTGATTGGTGCTTCGGCTTGTGTGGACATTCTGGTAATGGTGAATAGCAGCTTTGTCTTCTGTAGTTTGAAAACGTCTTCAGAGTTTTCATGTTTTTTTTTTTTCTTTGTTTAATATGCAAGGTATGTCTGGGCAACATCCGTTTGTGCTTCTCTCTCCCAGCTGCTGTGTTGTTGTTTTTGAAAATTGAAATGAGTTTATCGTTGCCGTTGCACTGAGAAATGATAATTTCAAAGAGAGGACATAGTG
Source organism: Sprattus sprattus (assembly GCF_963457725.1). NCBI lineage: Eukaryota > Metazoa > Chordata > Actinopteri > Clupeiformes > Clupeidae > Sprattus > Sprattus sprattus. The sequence continues at coordinate 76,839,829 of NC_137920.1, forward strand.
AAGAGCTTCCTTTTAAGAATGCGCAATTAGACACGGTCCTGTTCTGACTTCCTAAAGGTACATGCTAACTAACTAACATATAATATACTGAACTTAACTGAAAGATGCCGGAATAATTGAATACATTGTTTGGCTCTGTGTCTTCTGTTGTTTATGTTAGCTAGGTATGTAGCACTGTCCTTGAAGCTCAAACCAGCTATGGCTCCCGCCTCATTTTAATGCTTTGGAAGTGTCTGTCTGTATCTGTACGATTCTGGTGATTCTCAGTTAACACTCTAAGGTCCAAGGCCTTTTAGACTTTTCTAAGTTGTCTGACATGCCTTGATGTTTTTGTACATTTTGCTTAACTAAAAACATTGATGCACAAATGGAATATATGATTCTATTCTAGAAGACCTCAGCAATAATATTAGAAAAGGGTTCAATGTTTCCGTGGTTGTTCTTTTTATGTCTCTAAGATGAAAACTAAAAAAAAATATCCCGGACGAGGGATATAGACCTTTTAGTGTTAAGCATACCTGGCTCTTCTGTTTGGGAGCACAGCGTGTATAGCAACAAAGCCACACTTAATTGTTGATCACGGTTAATAATGTCGAAGGCTCACCTTGTTTTAATGAACTAATTACAGCTCTGAAAAACAGTCTTTTGTATGTAGTAGGTGCCGATTGTTCTATGTTACATCCCTAAACCCTGTGTGAATCCTGTAAGAAACATACGCAATGAGTCGTAATGAGTGAATCAGTCGATCAAGCAATCGATGTATGACACTTAGGGCAACTTCAAATAAAGCGTTTTTTTTTCATGTTCATCAGTGAGTTTCTGATCGAAGCCTGAGGACATAATGCCACATAATCACAGGGGGCAGGAAGTAGTGATGAATAGGAACTGAGCTGCACACACACACACACACAGACACATACACACACACACACACACACACACATAGACACACACACACACACACACACACACACACACACACACACACACACAGACACATACACACACACACACACACACACACACACATAGACACACACACACACACACACACACACACACACACAGACACACACACACACACACACACACACAGACACACACACACACACACACACACACACACACACACACACACACATAGACACACACACACACACACACACACACACACACACACACACACACACACACACACACACACACACACACACACACACACACACACGTGCACTCTGCACAATGTGGGTGAATTGGAGAGGAGGAGACGAGGACGACACCTGTTTTTCAGAGTGGTGCTGATTGAGGCCATCAAGGACTTTTCAACCACTGTTCAATAGCCATAATTAGTCTGCCTTTAAATCAGCTCGTTTTTTAATTCAGCTTGTCTTTCCAGATGTCATTATGCCGGAGTGCCTCTTTATACCTCAGTTTGAAATGAGGATAGTGCTCATAATAGAATACTCTAGTACGAATGGAGAACACGGAGGAATATTTTTCCTTCCAAAAAAAAAACTGAATATGCACAGGTGCTTTTTAAATACATACCTACATTAAAATACACAACTTTATTGAAATATTTTTTTTTTCTAAATAACATTATATTGTTTTATAATAATGGCTGTTGCGCTATAGTAAGTGAACTGATTTATCTTTCTATCTGTCACATCAAAATGACACATGAAACTACACAATGTTGTATTGCACCTTTAAACTTCACAGAGATGTCAACAGCTCAACACTGTTTATCTGTTAGAGCTTCCTGTGCACTTATGTCACTTCCTGGCACTGAAATGTTCCGTCTTATTCATGTTCCTGTAGAGTTAAAAGAGAGTCGGTTAGAGATGTGGGATTAATGAGCTGTGCTGCTCATGAGGGTCTCCCCATCACTGTGCCTCATGTGATCGCCCTCCCGCCTGCGACCACCAGGGGAAAGACACATTCATCATCTGCTGTAGAACAGAGGCACCATTATCGAACACCGGGAAATGCTCCTAAGTTCTTAAAAGTCATTAAGACAAACTCGTATTCATTTTAATTTCCCCTGAAATCATATAATAGTCCTTAATGTGTTTTAAGTGATTCTTCATTTGGAAACTGACAGCTTTAATTTCTTCTTAATCATTTGATATGCGGTAATCAAACCCTTAATTATCCTTTAGTAAATCCAGAAATCTACTTAATATTACTGAATAAACCAGACTTACACAAGAAGGCAGGATAAATCACCGTATAGAGTATGTCACAGGATTTCATCACCTACTGTATAGTGAATCATTTAATGAGACAAGGCCTTCTCCAAAACTGAAATTGAGTTCAGAGTTCAGAGTTAAATGCAGGCATTTTCATATTGGCATGATTATCTGTTGCCTCTTTCCAGTTGAAGCTAAATGTCCAATGACTCATCACTCATCTTAAACCACTCTCAGTCATCAGAGCTTCACTCATCCATTCATTTGCATATCAACTATCTTGTTTCAGTTTAAAAAAACCAAACAAAACTAAAAACATACATCCCAGATAAGGCTATATATTTTTAAAGCATCCATTCATTCGTTTGTTCATTCATTCATCCATCCATTCATTCATTCAGCCGTTCGTTAGTTCATTAATTAATTAATCCATTCATTCATCCATGCATTTATCCACTCATTCACACATTCTCTTGTCTCAGTTGTAAAACCTGATGTCCAAGACTTCATTTATTGTCATTTTAAACATTTACTTTTAAATTCGTCCATTCATCCCCCAGTGTGAGGAGAGAGAGCGAACGAGAGAGCGAGCGAGTGAGCGCACCTCAGATCCTTTCCCAGCCTCTCTCTGGTCTGTCAGCGGCTGCCTCTCTCTCTCTCTCTCTCTCTCTCTCTCTCTCTCTCTCTCTCTCTCTGGTCTGTCAGCGGCTGCCGGGACTCTGCACACAGTGCAGTAATCAGCTCTGGCGTCTGCTTTCCCTCCCTAAGAGGGCATCTCCAAACCCATTAGGCCCAGAGACAGACAGCTTCAGCTCTCTCTCTCTTCTCTCTCTCTCTCTCTCTCGCTCTCTCTCTCTCTCTCTCGCTCTCTCTCTCTCTTCTCTCTCTCTCTCTCTCGCTCTCTCTCTCTCTCTCTCGCTCTCTCTCTCTCTTCTCTCTCTCTCGCTCTCTCTCTCTCTTCTCTCTCTCTCTCTCTCGCTCTCTCTCTCTCTCGCTCTCTCTCTCTCTTCTCTCTCTCTCTCTCTCTCGCTCTCTCTCTCTCTCTCTCTTCACCTGGGCCTAGTGGCACAGTCTTCAATTTTATGCTCACTTTTAAAACCCAGATTGAAACCTCACTTTTATACAATGTCCTTCCCCGGGTTTTTAGTAGGTGACGCATTCCTTTTCACTGCATTTGTCTGAGGTAAGGCTTTTGTTTGTGCGTGTTAGTCAGTCCGTTTTTTTGGTCAAGTGGACCTTTACTTCTAATTTTATTATTTTGTGATTAATTTGTGATTAATTAATTGTTTTATTCTGTTCTAATATCCATGTATATGGCTTCATGTGTCTGTTAGTTTTTCTCTTGTCATTTCTCTTTACTACTTTTTAATTCTTTGCTTTTACTAATTATTATTTACTTATATTACGGTTTTAGCTTTTTTTTTTTTTTTCCTGTTATTCACCTCGAGTGTAAAGCGCTTTAAGGAACAACTCCTGTTCTCTCTAAATGTGCTTTACAAATGAATGTGACGCTTGACCCGCACAACAGCACAGGCTGGACCCGCTGTGGCTCCGGTCCACTGAGCCCTGGCCAGCTGTGGGCCGGATGGGGACCAGAACCGGCCCGTCTGGGGTTGAAGCGGAACTAGCGAGCTGTGTGTGAAAGACAAGGAGGTACAGCCCCTGTGTGATGCGTTTGGAGGCGGCCGCTTTAACATTCATAGCCAGCGTTTGACCTCAGAACCGACCCGGGACTGCCCTGGCAGTAATGCTCTCTAAAGAAAGACCTGATTGAATTCATCTAGACGCATAAACATACTTCATGGAGCGGCAGAGAGAGAGATAATGATGTTGGGGAGCCACCGGCAGAGGGAAGGGTGTCCGCTGAAGTAATTAAGGCTCTGGAGAATGAGAGAGGGAAACGCACTGAATGGTGTGTTTTGTAATCATCTAGTGCTTATAATAATAAATATATTTTTATATAATATTTGTGTTTCATTTTCAGAGTCGGCTTTATAAAACTACAGGCTTGGTCACAATCGGTTAAATGAAAACATTAATATTAGATTATAGGAGCCTCATTTTTGTTGAGCTGGATTTTTAGGGATGAAAGTAATCACATGAGGAATTGTGAATATTGTGTCTGCAGCGAAGAGTAGCTACGTATGAATGAATGAACCACATTGTTTTTGCCCCAGAGCAGACAGAAAAGGTCAAAAGGATAGTGCCTTTGTGATTAAGATGGCAGCAGTGTTTGTATTTCACATCATTTTTGTGTCAGTGTGTGTGTGTGTGTGTGTGTGTGTGTGTGTGTGTGTGTGTGTGTGTGTGTGTGTGTGTGTGTGTGTGTGTGTTTGTGTGTGTGTGTCTATGTGTGTGTGCTGGTTGGTTGTTGATACATCTTTGCATTCAAGATCCACAATTGTTGTTGTGACTTCTGTGAGAGTGCTGGCCAGACACTGCCCAAATGTCGTCTGTTCAAGCTTCCGGTGTCCAAGCTTCCTCTGTCCAAGCGTCCTCTGTCCAAGCGTCCTCTGTCCACACGTCTGGTGTCCAAGCGTCCTCTGTCCAAGCTTCCTCTGTCCAAGTGTCCTCTGTCTAAGTGTCCTCTGTCCAAGCGTCCTCTGTCTAAGCGTCCTCTGTCCAAGTGTCCTCTGTCCAAGCGTCCTCTGTCTAAGCGTCCTCTGTCCAAGCGTCCTCTGTCCAAGTGTCCTCTGTCCAAGCGTCCTCTGTCCAGGCGTCAGGTGTCCGAGCGTCCTCTGTCCAAGCGTCCTCTGTCCAAGCGTCCTCTGTCCAAGTGTCCTCTGTCCAAGCGTCCTCTGTCCAAGTGTCCTCTGTCCAAGCCTCCTCTGTCCAAGTGTCCTCTGTCCAAGCGTCCTCTGTCCAAGCGTCCTCTGTCTCTTGTGTTCATTCCTGCTGAGAGGAGTGTGTGGGTGTGTTGCCCCCTCTCTTGATGGAATTAGAGTGGAAGAACACGGCTTACTCCAAAACATGTGCATACACAGAATTCAGCTTGTCTATTTTGCCCTTATCCATCCCTCTGGCCCAGAGTTGGCCCTGAAGCGGCCCAGCGTTGGTGCTGATCCGTCCCAGAGCCAGAGGCTGAGAGAGATGGAGTGTTTACCTCCCGTGGGTAAGTGGCATCGGATTGGCCACGCAAGGCCAAAAGAACTGTGGCCCCAGCCACTTAAGATGCCAGACATTTGCAGTCAGGCAGCCATGAAATTGGGCTGTCAAGGTGGCAGATTAGGACTTGACATTTGGACTTAAAGAGGGCCGTATATGAACCATTTGCTGCCTGGCATTTCATCACTATTTTTTTTTTTAGAAAGAAAAAGCTCAAACGCTCCATCGCTGGTTACACCTCTAATAGGTATAATGAAAGTTGACATTTTCTAAAGGGGTAGCATTTTGTTGTCAGAATCCAGGGTGCATCCATCTCTCTCACCTCTTGCCCTTAGGGTGATGTGATTGGCTTTATAATCAGCTACCCAGTTATTAATTCAATTCACATTGCCACCATAGGCCTTGTGTCACCCCAGTGGTGTAGGGTGTTGTGGGTACTGTAGTCCAGCTTGTGGCGGATTATATATAAATATATATATATATATATATATATATAAAAAGAAAGATGAATCCTCTGTTGAAATGATTCATGTTTAGATTTAAAAATAAGGCTAAAAAATGGGTACCTGTTTTGCCCTCTTTGTTCCTTGGTATTATGGACTACAGAGAGACCCTGTAGTGTGGTGGGTTGCCTATGGATGGAGACTGGTAATGAATACCCTTCCTCAAGGTATGTGGTTTTCATTAGTAGATCATGCCCTCCAGTCATGTTAGAGCGTGTATGAATTAGAAGAAGGCAGTCAGCAGTGTCTTGGGGCGCGGGTGACTTAAGTCTACACAGATACATGTTGTATTGTTTCCAAGGTGACTTAAGTCTGCACAGATACATGTTGTATTGTTTCCAAGGTGACTTACGTCTGCACAGATACATGTTCTAATGTTCCGAGGTGACTTAAGTCTGCACAGATACATGTTGTATTGTTCCAAGGTGACTTAAGTCTGCACAGATACATGTTGTATTGTTTCCAAGGTGACTTAAGTCTGCACAGATACACGTTCTAATGTTTCCAAGGTGACTTAAGTCTGCACAGATACACGTTCTAATGTTTCCAAGGTGACTTAAGTCTGCACAGATACATGTTCTATTGTTTCCAAGGTGACTTAAGTATGCACAGATACATGTTCTATTGTTTCCAAGGTGACTTAAGTCTGCACAGATACATGTTCTATTGTTCCGAGGTGACTTAAGTCTGCACAGATACATGTTGTATTGTTTCCAAGGTGACTTAAGTCTGCACAGATACATGTTCTATTGTTCCGAGGTGACTTAAGTCTGCACAGATACATGTTGTATTGTTCCGAGGTGACTTAAGTCTGCACAGATACATGTTCTATTGTTCTGAGGTAATGCACAAAGACAGTAGAAGAGAGAGATGGGGCACACAGACAGAGTTTGAGCTGCTTCACTGTGAACTGACCTTGACTCGAGTGATTCAGTCTTCACAGAGAGAGAGGTATCCTTGTTTGATTGGTAAAATATCGACCGTACAGTTCCCTCCTGCCTTTTCTTCATCATTTCTTTCTCTCTCTCTCTTTTTCTTATCATTCATTTCTCTCTCTCTCTTTTCCTAATCATTTCTCTCTCTCTCTTTATTTTCTTTGAATTTTTTTCTTTCCCATTTCTCTCTGTCTGTCTTTCTCTCTCACTCTCTCTCTCTCTCTCTCTCTCTCTCTCTCTCTCTCTCTCTCTCACTTCCCTGTAAATCCATGGCGAATCACACAAAGCCTACCTTTGTGACTCTCGCATGTGCATTTATATAGATACTTATAAATGCTTCCAGGGTGTGCGATATTGTCTCATAACATCCAAACGGAATCCTGTTATGACAGAAGATAGAATCCTGTCCGTTATTTCCGTTGCCTGGAGAGGGAGGACGCAGGAAACTCTTTTCACACATAAGTGCCTCCAGAGTGACTCCCGTACAGTATGGCCGACTCACGCTTATTAGAGAAGGGATTCTGAGCCGTATTCACCCCACAGGTCAGACTCTCTCCGCTTTGCTCCTCTCCTCCTCTTCTCCTCCCCTCTCCTCTCCTCCTCTTCTCCTCCCCTCTCCTTTCCTCTCTTCTCCTCTCCTCTCCTCTCCTTTTCTCTCCTCTCCTCTCCTTTTCTCTCCTCTCCTCTCCTCTCCCCCTCTTCTCCTCTCCTCTCCTCTCCTCTCCTCTCCTCTCCTCTCCTCTCCTTTTCTCTCTGCTTCGTTCCTTTCATTTCCTCTCGGCTCCTCTCCGCTTCTCTTCTCTCCTTCCTCTCCTCCCCTCCTCTCACCCCCTCTGGTCTCCCTCCAGACGCCCGCCTGTGTGTGTGTCTGTGACCGCCGTGTTCTGTGCAATCCAAATCCAATCTCAGTTCATCAGATGAGTCCCACCGCCTCGCCCTCCAGGCTCCCCTGCTGTAGATTGATGGATCTGCGCTGAGGAAATATTTTCCCGTCTTGAAGCTGGCACTTAAAAAAGGGCCTGTCAAGTCTCTGGCTCTCACCCCTTACTCTGGCCCTGGCTCTCAGAGATGCACAGCGGAGTGATGGGAACATGGAGAGACAGACAGATACATTGAATTTACCATTTCCGCTTGGCAGATTCTTTCA
>NC_137920.1:76855210-76857710 GCF_963457725.1 Sprattus sprattus
AGACAGTGAAGTCTCAAATCCACACATTCATTATTCTGCGTATGAATAGAATAGATCCATTGGGACAAATTTCAAAGTTGTTTCCATGGTAATTCGTGGGAGAATTCTATCCAGGCAGGACCCAGTGGAGAGGTATAAATAAACCTGGCAAACTTGAGTAAGTTAACAAGACACAGGGGGAATCGAGCCTCTTCCATTAGCGAGGTTACTCTAACAGCACTTGCATGTCGACGCACTTCACTGGGTCTTGTTTTTTGGTGAGAAACAGAGTGTGAACACGACAGCGGTCTCTGGCAGGATGCAAACATGGCTTGGCCTGGATTGTGTACCACCTCCTTCAACCAGCGTGCATCAAACCTTTTGGCTTTTCTCTGATGGAATTAGACTGAGCTGGTCGACTCATGAACCCATCCAGTTGTCAGATTGGGAGTGAGGCTGCTTGGCGGGATCATTTAGGAGCGTTTTTAAATTCCCAAAACACGGGAATTTAGAGAGAAGAGAGACGTCTGGGTGGTCGAGAGAGACGCCTGGGTGGTCGAGAGTGATGGCAGACACAGTGGCAGAGAGACGTCTGGGTGGTCAAAAGCGATGGCAGAGAGACGTCTGGGTGGTTAAGAGAGATGGCAGACACAGTGGCAGAGAGACGTCTGGGTGGTCAAAAGCGATGGCAGAGAGACGTCTGGGTGGTTAAGAGAGGGTGGCAGAGAGACGTCTGGGTGGTCAAGAGAGGGTGGCAGAGAGACGTCTGGGTGGTTAAGAGAGGGTGGCAGAGAGACGTCTGGGTGGTCAAAAGCGATGGCAGAGAGACGTCTGGGTGGTTAAGAGAGGGTGGCAGAGAGACGTCTGGGTGGTCAAAAGCGATGGCAGAGAGACGTCTGGGTGGTTAAGAGAGATGGCAGAGAGACGTCTGGGTGGTCAAAAGCGATGGCAGAGAGACGTCTGGGTGGTTAAGAGAGATGGCAGAGAGACGTCTGGGTGGTCAAGAGAGATGGCAGACACAGTGGCAGAGAGACGTCTGGGTGGTCAAGAGCGATGGCAGAGAGACGTCTGGGTGGTCAAGAGAGGGTGGCAGAGAGACGTCTGGGTGGTCAAGAGAGGGTGGCAGAGAGACGTCTGGGTGGTCAAGAGAGGGTGGCAGAGAGACGTCTGGGTGGTCAAGAGAGGGTGGCAGAGAGACGTCTGGGTGGTCAAGAGAGGGTGGCAGAGAGACGTCTGGGTGGTCAAGAGAGATGGCAGAGAGACTTCTGGGTGGTCAAGAGTGATGGCAGGCAGAGTGGCAGAGAGACGTCTGGGTGGTCAAGAGCGATGGCAGAGAGACTTCTGGGTGGTCAAGAGTGATGGCAGGCAGAGTGGCAGAGAGACGTCTGGGTGGTCAGGAGCGATGGCAGAGACAGTGGCAGAGAGACTTCTGGGTGGTTAAGAGCGATAGCAGAGAGACTTCTGGGTGGTCAAGAGTGATGGCAGGCAGAGTAGCAGAGAGACGTCTGGGTGGTCAGGAGCGATGGCAGAGACAGTGGCAGAGAGACTTCTGGGTGGTTAAGAGCGATGGCAGAGACAGTGGCAGAGAGACGTCTGGGTGGTGAAGAGCGATGGCAGAGAGTAGTGATGCGCGGGTTACCCAATTAGCCACGGGCACCCGCGGGCACCCGCGGGCCGGGTGGGTTGGGTAGCAGATTTCTCTAAGTATCGCGGGTTCGGGTGGGGCGGGTCAAAATAGTCAAGACCCGCAACCCGGAACTTTTGGAATACATAGGTGAAATCGCAATTTTGCGTTAGCCTACAAAACGTATCAATTGCATACATCCCACTGTCACAAAGTTATTGCACTCAAAGCTCCCACTCCTGCTAGTCGTCTGAGTTAGGCTACACAACATGGGTGTCCACCTCACATTTTATTCTATACTTTATATTTTGTAAAATTATGTTACCTTTTAGAATGGTATAGTTTAAGATACAGCTCCGGTTAGTTTATCCCAACACGCCATCCGTAGTTTTTGTTTGCACCGCCAAAACTTCTAGGAGGACTCCAATAATGGCTTAAGAGAGAAGATTAAAAAAGGCGATGCAAAGGTTGTACGGAAAGCCGACCAAAAGAGCAAGGTGTGGGAAACATTTGGACAAGTTGTGCTGTCCGATGACACCATTGCAGCCTATGTCATGTGTCTTCAATGTGAGGCGCAGTACAAATATGATGGGCATAAAACAGGTAGGCTACATCAAATCTGTTACGACATTCATAGACATAGGCTATGTCTTCCACGCATTTGTTAATAGTTCTTCAATAAATAATTGCGTAAAGCTGTCGTTGTTGTTGTTGTTTGATGTAGCCTAGACCTGCCGTTGAAGTTTCACAATAATGCGAATTTAGCACAAATCCTTCTCATTTAGTTACGTGTTAAATTAAGCATAACCCTCAGCCCCAGGCTTTTTTATTGTATTTGTTGTTATTATTATTTTTATTTTTTTGCGGGTCAAATTGGGCGGGTTGGGCGGGCCGCTT
>NC_137920.1:76862710-76870210 GCF_963457725.1 Sprattus sprattus
GTAGTCGTGTAAGAGTATTAAAGTGCTGTTATATACAATAACTACAATAACAATAATTAGCGCATTCAGTTAATGTTGTAGAAATTGCAGCGTGACTCTCTGGCTGTGCGATATAAAAATACCGCCAGTTGTTGACAGTATGTAATAATCTGAAATAACAGGGCAATGATCGGCGAGACGTGTAAACAAGTGAGACATCATTATGAGTGGTTTGCCCGGCGTCAACATCATCTTCTGCCAGTGTCTGTCTCCCGACCCAGTGGACTTCCTCTTGTCGAGACTCTCAGTTATGGGGGGGGGGGGCACTTGATCATCAATGTGCTTTCCTTCAGAGTGTCCACTAATTACAGCTCATTTACAGCAACCACATGTTGGCCACGATGTGAACAGGCTGTTCTTGATTGTTTATCCATGGATTGTGTGTGTGTGCGTGTGCGTGCATGCGTGTGCGCGTGTGTGTATATGTGTGTGAGTTTGGCAGCATCAAACATCAGAATGCCTGGAGCGACCCATACTACTTCTGGGCACTCCGGAGACTAACTACAGCCGAGCAGATTTGTTGGTCCAGACCGTAACGAGTCCATTGGAGGATTGCCCCTCGAGCGTGGTCTGGAGTGAGACGCTGAGACAACGTTACGCACCACGCTTCTGCCTCGCTCGCTCTCAGTCTCTGCCTTCTCTCGGAAGCATCTTGCATTAGCATCTGCCTGGACTGAGGGGTGTAAACACGGAGATACAGCAGAACTCAATTAGTGAGGCAGATGTAGTTCCTCGGCGCTGAAGGGGATCTAACTCGGGACTCAACGTTGTGTACGCCTGGAGAGCCCTTCCAGCAGCAGGATTGTGAGGACACACACACACGCTCTGACTGGAGCTTTTTGCATGAGTTGGCCCTCGTCAAACTGTTGGTATTTGTTAAACTATTGAGTATGATGTAACACAACAGTTACAGTACTTTTATATACCTCCTGACCCTAACTCTTAACTGTGTCTGTACAAAAGGCTGCTCTCCCAGCTGCATCCAGCAGTGCACCCTGCGTTGTAGGCCACTCACGGGACCTCGTGGGGGTCGTAAACTGTGGAATTTCACACCCCACAAGACAGTTTCAAGGGGACAGTTTCTAGACTCCCCCTGAGGCATGCCTGGACATGCCGCTCAGCCCCTCTCTGGGCTATATAAGCCCGCCCTTCTCTCTGGCCATTTTGTGGGTCAAGAAGCTGGAGAGAGGAGCAGCAAGGATTTGTGGGAGCAGAGCTGGAGTTTGTTGGACATTTCATTTGCGATCATTCACTTGCCGTGCGTCATTTAAGAAGTGAGTGTTTGCTATATGTGTCGTTCATGTCATTGTATATAGTATCTGTTAATTACATTTATCAGTTCATCTGTAGCATTTGTATTCCAGTTGTTATGGAATGTTCACCGTTACACGGCACGGTTAAGGGACAGATCCGCATTTCATTCATAGTAACATTCATATTGTATATATATCATCTCATAATTGCTAATGTTAGTATATATTTGTTATATATCATTTCCATAGAAACCACGAATCATTGTCTCATTCAGTTCACGGATTCATGTGTGTTAGAAGTCCTTTACACGGATAATTCCAGCATTCATTCAATATTCACTGTTCATCATCCTGTTCCATCAAGTCTTCATTTTGTGTGGCAATAAACAACATTGGACATTGGCATTCTTGCACTGTTCTTACCGGACAGCCTGTGGCGATTGTCACTCAACAATCAGTAACCAGCAATACAGTCCTTTCTGGGGATTCAACTACATACAGTCCTTTCTGGGGATTCAACTACATCCCCTATTTTATAGTGTCCCTAACTAGGAACAAAATAAAAATATAAGTGCTGTTACTCTTTGTTACTCAATCTATTTCACTCAATGTACTTCAGTGTTTTAGCTATCTCCTCCTCTGGTTGCTGATGTAGCAGCCATTCAGGGCCTGTAGTCGATTGGCTCACCGCGTGTGGCAGGAGTGGGAGCTCAAAGGAGAGCGCTTCCCTTTGATAATCGACTACAGGCACTGAGTGGGCTGCTAAATCAGAGACCAGACGATCGACACAGGTAAAACACTGACTGTACAAACGGTTGTTTTCTACAGTTTCTTTACAGTTACTGAGGTCAACACACACATGTATGTACAGCCGCGGAATAAATTAAGAGACCACTTCAAAATTATCAGTTTCTCTGGTTTTACTATTTATTGGTATGAGTTACAGTAAAATGAACATTTTTGTTTTATTCTATAAACTACTGACAACAGTTCTACCAAATTTCAAATACAAATATTGTCATTTAGAGCATTTATTTGCAGAAAAATTACAATTAGTCAAAATAGCTAAAAAGATGCAGTGTCTTCAGATCTCAAATAATGCAAAGAAAACAAGTTACTCAAACACATAACAATAAATAGTAAAACCAGAAAAACTGATAATTTTGAAGTGGTCTCTTAATTTTTTCCGCGGCTGTATATCTCTGTAGGGATTTTTTCCATGTTGTCAGACACTTATTATAAATGTACGTGGCCTGTCAGTGGACAAAACAAGCAGTGTACTTTGACATACAGGCTGGTCTCATAAGATTCGATAGTTGCAGTTTTGCGGTTGCAGATTATAGCGTTCTAACTCACTACTGGACCGATTTTGATCGTTAATTGTCCTTAATTGGACACCGGTTGAAAAATCCCAAAGTTCCCCTTTAACATAACTGAAAAATGAGTGAGTGTATTGACAATGATGCCACCTGAAATAAAGAAATATAGTAGGATTCATGTCGAACAATCGATTCCTCCACAACTTCTCTTATCACGCTTTTAATAATGCAATTCCCAGACTTTAGTGTCTGTCATAGTAGAGTTGAGTTCAAAGTGGGTTGAGTTCACAGTGAGTCGAGGTAATAGTGGGTTGAAGTAATAGTGAGTCGAGGTCATAGTGAGTCGAGGTCATAGTGAGTTGAGGTCATAGTGAGTCGAGGTCATAGTGAGTTGAGTTCACAGTGAGTCGAGGTCATAGTGAGTCGAGGTCATAGTGGGTTGAGGTCCTAGTGGGTTGAGGTCATAGTGGGTTGAGGTCATAGTGAGTCGAGGTCATAGTGGGTTGAGGTCATAGTGGGTTGAGGTCATAGTGGGTTGAGGTCATAGTAAGTTTCTGTCAGAGTGAGTTTCTGTCAGAGTGAGCTGAGTTAAATCCACCTGTGCAGGTGTTAATGTATTTGGCTCTGGCTGTGGGGAATCAGTTGATGCTTATTGCAGAGGGCACCAGTGCTGCGTGGAGCAGGGGGCATGGCGGGGGACAGGTGCAAGGCAAGACCACATCTGACAGCTAGAGAATGTCCATGCTGTTATATGTTTACCCCAGGGCCGGCAGTAAGTGCATTTACCAAAGGGGTAGCTGACTCAGGAAAGGAACCGGTGTAGGTCTGGCATAGGCTTCCTTCTCTGCCGATCTGTCATAGGCTACTATACAGGTCTGTCATAGGTTAATATACAGGTCTGTCATTGGCTAATATACAGGTCTGTCATAGGTTAATATACAGGTCTGTCATAGGCTAATATACAGGTCTGTCATAGGCTACTATACAGGTCTGTCATAGGCTACTATACAGGTCTGTCATAGGCTACTATACAGGTCTGTCATAGGCTACTACACAGGTCTGTCATAGGCTACTATACAGGTCTGTCACTATACAGGTCTGTCATAGGTTAATATACAGGTCTGTCATAGGCTACTATACAGGTCTGTCATAGGCTACTATACAGGTCTGTCATAGGCTACTACACAGGTCTGTCACTATACAGGTCTGTCATATGCTACTATACAGGTCTGTCATAGGCTACTATACAGGTCTGTCACTATACAGGTCTGTCATAGGTTAATATACAGGTCTGTCATAGGCTACTATACAGGTCTGTCATATGCTACTATACAAGTCTGTCATAGGCTACTATACAGGTCTGTCATAGGCTAATATACACGTCTGTCATAGGCTACTATACAGGTCTGTCATAGGCTACTCCACAGGTCTGTCATAGGTTAATATACAGGTCTGTCATAGGTTAATATACAGGTCTGTCATAGGTTAATATACAGGTCTGTCATAGGCTACTATACAGGTCTGTCATAGGCTACTATACAGGTCTGTCATAGGCTACTATACAGGTTTGTCATAGGCTACTATACAGGTCTGTCATAGGCTACTATACAGGTCTGTCATAGGGTAATACAGCTGCTCTCTGGTTTTGCCGTGACGGAGTTGACAGTGGCTCGTCAGATTCAAAGAGCTAAGCTTCTTCTAAACTAAAGTGCCCACTCGTCTCAAAGTAAGGAGCCGCATTTTAATTTGGTTGTTTAGATTTATTGGTTGCTTAGAAGCACAAAAGATAACCTCCCCCGCTTTTTAGCTCTTGTTTTCTCTAGCTCTCTCACCCGCCCACTCCCTCTCTTGCTCTCGCTATCATTCTTTCTCTCCCCTTGTTTGTCTTTCTCTATCCTTCCTTCTCTTTTCGAAGGTTCGATGTCTGGCAGTGTTTTCTTATCTCCTGCCCATTTCCTTAATTGAAGAAAATCAGCATTATTGCCTTTGGTTTGAGGCACTGTCACGTCTTGCATCGGATTTCGGCTCTGAGTCGTAATCCCGTTCAGGATTCCACGTTCCCTGAAGGAGCTTTCTCCATTTCAGGAGGATCACAGAGGAATAAATCCTGCCTTTCCAGTAATGAGGAAAGAACTCTTCACGCCAATAACACTTTAAAGAATTCAGCTCCTCGACTGCTGCTCGTCAGGGGAAGTGGCAGCCGGATTCCCCAAAGTGAAGCAGGCTTTTGGCGGGGATGTCTAAATTAAAGTGTGCAGTCGGAGAAGCCCTGTGAGGTCTGGAAGGCTTTAGTTAATTCATTGATTAGAGTTCGATAGCTCAGACAGAGATTGCTGAGCGTGGCTCAAGGGGTTCAGGCGGGAGGCCTAGGAGGGGGGAGTTAGGGGTTTGGGGGTTGGGGGGGGTTGTACAGAAACTCAATTGAGAAGGTGAGGGCCTAAACAGCTTGACCATCCATGCATTAGTATGCAGCATCGATGGCCCGAGCATCCCATAATAACCATGACAGATCCATGCCAGACTGGTGCTAGGGAACAGCTGCCTTTGGGAACCGGCAGTGAAATGAAATGCACAGCTTGCGGAGACAGATGAGAGGTGTAGGGGGAGAGCACACAGCGCACTTCAATTAGTAGGCAGGATCAATCTCTCTTTGTGTGGGAGAGTTCTCTGAAAACACCAGAACAATATCAAGTACAGTCAGAACTCAGACCACCAGAAGATATGAGCTCCTAAGCTGTTTTATATTCCATAATTTGATGAGTGTATACTGGGTAAAGTGTGTTTTGTGTGTTGTATTCCATAATTTGATGAGTGTATACTGGACAAAGTGTTTTTCATATTCCATAATGAGATGAGTGTATACTGAATGAAGTAACACGGAAAAAAAATTCCCTTGGCGCACTTTGTGTACTAAAATATATAATAAAATATAACACATAGCGATACGCAAACGTCTTATTAGGAGTTAATACCAGCCCCATTAAAAACCATGTTGGCGTTTTCAAGGGTTCTTCCACCTTATAATAAAGCCTGTTAAGCCCTAGGGAGGACTGAGCTTCAGTTTGGGTTTTTTTCGTCGTAATTTATATTTAATCGGCAAACTTGACTTGAGGCTTCAGACGGTTGGTGTCTGGCGGGGCTAATAGTTTTATAATGATGCCGTCGATGATGTGAGCTGTCGGTCTGAGGCAAAGCACAGGGTGTAATTACTGTTTACCGCGTCTCACCGCCTGAAAGTCCGCTCTTCTGCATTCTTTCCGAACTTTTATTAGCTTCCTTAAACGCCTCCTCAAGCTCTAATATCTGTGTGAGGGTAAGAAACCCAATTATGATCTCTCGGCTGTTTACTACCATCTAAAAGCCTTTGAAAAGTACAAAGAGAGATAGGACAGCGGCTGTATGTTCATGCGTGCTTTAAACTACTCTCTTCTTAAACTTCAACATTTCTGAAGCAACAAGCCCACTAAGTGCCATTTACACGACTCTGTTTGTGCTGTCATGTTCGAGCGGAGTTCATCCACCCTCCAGGCTTCAAGCCCAGATTGCTCTGATAACAGTGTCTCAAACAAGAAGGATTCAGACATTTGACTTGTGTCTTTGTCTTTAATTGGATCTGTCTGCGATAGGTTGATTGTTTGGTCTTTGGTTCGGCTGACTGTGATGTTGAAGGGCTTAGGTGAAGTAGATGGAGATGAACTGGATCTGGTAATTAAGATTGAAGCGGTCGGCAGACAGGCGTTTCTGTCTTCCTTTGCTGTGTTTTAGACTGCTTCTCTCAGTCCCCTCCGTGCCTCTTGTCTTTCTTTCTCTCTTTCTTTCTTTCTTTCTTTCCTTTTCTCACTGTCTCCTTCCATCTCCATCCTTCTCCTCCCTTGAGGCTCTTCCACATTCTGATCCTTCTGACTGGACTGATAATACAGCCGCGGAAAAAATTAAGAGACCACTTCAAAATTATCAGTTTCTCTGGTTTTACTATTTATTGGTATGTGTTAAAGTAAAATGTACATTTTAGTTTTATTCTATAACCTATTGGCAACATTCCTACCAAATTTCAAATAAAAATATTGTCATTTAGATCATTTATTTGCAGAAAAATGACAATTGGTCAAAATAGCATGCCAAGACACATGAAAGTTGTGATTTTAAATCAAGGTTTTTCCACCAAATATTGATTTCTGAACTCTTCCTAAGTTAAAGCATTAGTATTGTGTAGTTTAAAAATGAATATGAGCTTGTTTTCTTTGCATTATTCGAGATCTGAAGACACTGCATCTTTTTTGCTATTTTGACCAATTGTCATTTTTCTGCAAATAAATGATCTAAATGACAATATTTTTATTTGAAATTTGGTAGGAATGTTGCCAGTAGGTTATAGAATAAAACTAAAATGTACATTTTACTTTAACACATACCAATAAATAGTAAAACCAGAGAAACTGATAATTTTGAAGTGGTCTCTTAATTTTTTCCGCGGCTGTAGATTCCATCTGATGATACTATCATGAATTTCATGTTGGCCGTATTCTGACGGTAAGGCATGACTTTAGACTTAAAGACTTTATATATTAATTTAGGGCAATTAATCAGATCTTCTCAAGCAACAAAGAGTCTCATCTTACACACAACATCATGTAGAGGTTTTTTCAGTGACTTCCTGAACACAGAGAGATGTATCTGTAAATATGCTTATGTCAGTGATCATAAAGTGGTATGCTAACATTTTGTGCATGTTTAGATATGCTTCTATTAGCGTGGATGTACTGTATGTGGACAATGGCTCCAGTAGATATTATCAGGGGAGATTTCATGGCATGAAATAAAAAAACTGAACGGATTTATCTGTCTCACAGACTGGCTTTATAATGTCAGATTCTGTCTGTGGGCACACG
>NC_137920.1:76882710-76895210 GCF_963457725.1 Sprattus sprattus
TGTGTGTCGGCTCTGTGTGTGTGTGTCTGCTCTGTGTGTCTGTCGGCTCTGTGTGTGTGTGTCTGCTCTGTGTGTGTGTGTCTGCTCTGTGTGTGTGTGTCTGCTCTGTGTGTGTCTGTCGGCTCTGTGTGTGTGTGTCTGCTCTGTGTGTGTGTGTCTGCTCTGTGTGTGTGTGTCTGCTCTGTGTGTGTGTGTCTGCTCTGTGTGTGTGTCTGCTCTGTGTGTGTGTGTCTGCTCTGTGTGTGTGTGTCTGCTCTGTGTGTGTGTGTCTGCTCTGTGTGTGTGTGTCTGCTCTGTGTGTGTGTGTCTGCTCTGTGTGTGTGTGTCTGCTCTGTGTGTGTTTGTCGGCTCTGTGTGTGTGTGTCTGCTCTGTGTGTCTGTCGGCTCTGTGTGTGTGTGTCTGCTCTGTGTGTGTGTGTCTGCTCTGTGTGTGTGTGTCTGCTCTGTGTGTGTGTGTCTGCTCTGTGTGTGTGTGTCTGCTCTGTGTGTGTGTGTCTGCTCTGTGTGTGTGTGTCTGCTCTGTGTGTGTGTCTGCTCTGTGTGTGTGTGTGTCTGAGCCGGCGCTGGAGGAGACAGCAGCGTCTGTGATGGGCAGGAGTATAAGTCTGCAGTCCAACAGGCTCTCAGAACTCCCCCGAGAGTTCCCGAGAAAGCCCTGACTATCTAGGAGGACGGGGAAAAAGAGAGATAGAAAAAGAGAGAGAGAGAGAGAGAGAGAGAGCGAGAGAGAGAGAGAGAGAGAGAGAGAGAGAGAGAGAGAGAGAGAGAGAGAGAGAGAGAGAGAGAGGGAGGGAGAGAGAGAGAGGTAGTCCGGCACTAATTTTGCAGAGCTCTGTGTTGGTGTGTGTGCACTGCCTGACCTCGTAATAATGTTTTTCTCTGAATGTCTTGACATTTCTGGCGTGGTGCAGGAAGGAGTAAGGGGGAAAGGGAGGCGGAAGGCCACAGATCATTTTGATTATTCCTGCTGACATGATCCCAGCTCCCAAAAGAGCAAACTCGCAATCCACTTACTGCAGAAAGACAGCCCCCCTGTGCTAGCTCCTCTACCCTCCACTCAGTCGGGAAAGTCCAGGGTATATGCAGGTACACGGAGTATACCCCCTTATTTTTCAGTCAGCATTGCGTATACCCACTTCTCAAAACAGGGCGTTTATCCTGTGCTGTATGGGCTGAGTATACCCACTTCTCAAAACAGGGCGTTTATCCTGTGCTGTATGGGCTGAGTATACCCACTTCTCAAAACAGGGCGTTTATCCTGTGCTGTATGGGCAGTAGAGTATACCCACTTCTCAAAACAGGGCGTTTATCCTGTGCTGTATGGGCTGAGTATACCCACTTCTCAAAACAGGGCGTTTATCCTGTGCTGTATGGGCTGAGTATACCCACTTCTCAAAACAGGGCGTTTATCCTGTGCTGTATGGGCTGAGTATACCCACTTCTCAAAACAGGGCGTTTATCCTGTGCTGTATGGGCTGAGTATACCCACTTCTCAAAACAGGGCGTTTATCCTGTGCTGTATGGGCTGAGTATACCCACTTCTCAAAACAGGGCGTTTATCCTGTGCTGTATGGGCTGAGTATACCCACTTCTCAAAACAGGGCGTTTATCCTGTGCTGTATGGGCTGAGTATACCCACTTCTCCAGGGACCACTACACCACTGAGTTTATCCCTCAACCAGAACTGAGCTCCACTGCACTCTGAAGTGCCTCTTCACTTGACCAGAATGAGACAGCTATATAATGCCCTTGGCTCTCCATGCAGCAGTGCTTGACCGCCTGGTTCACATCGTCCTGTGTGCATCGAGCAGCTCGCGGCAGAACCGTGTCTGGTCGGTGTGTTATCTCGAGTGTACAGTGGTTTTGGTTCTCGGAGATTAGGGAGCTAGCCTGTGGCGTTGTTTTGATGAAATCTTATTAGTTGCTGTGGCTTCATGTTTTCAGTGTCTGGGTAAAAATGTCACTGTGGGATTTACTGGGTCTGTCTATGGACTGCTAGTAATATTTGGAAGCATATGTTCTAAGCACGTCGCTCTTCTGATCGAGGTGCGGAAACACAGTTCCAGTTTTTGGGTACGCTCCGTTCTAGTGTGATGTCAATCGTTATTCTTTTAGTATTACATTTAGTATGATGTGAATAGTTGTTATTTGTTGGCATTTCCTAAATCACATACTATTGGTTATGAGCCACTTGTAACATGCTTTGAACTGCATGTTCTTGTACAGTAAAATGGACCATGGAGAACAGCACATTGAGTGATTGATAGATTGATTGATTGATTGATAATCCACAAGGCTCCGTTCTATAAAGAGATTGGCTTCATCACTCCAGGATAAATCCACACGATCCCCTTCACAGTACAGCACTGCAGGGGAAACTAGCAGGGACGTGCACAGGAATTTTGAAGGGCAGTTGCTCTGCCCTGGAGAAAAGGGGCAACACACAAAAAAAAATCACCGCCACTGCCACGCCCCCTCCATGTTATCGCAAATTTTCAAAATATAATTTTAAACTGTCACTTACCGCGAATGCCACGCCCCCTCCATGTTATCGCAAATTTTCAAAATATAATTTTAAACTGTCACTTACCGCGAATGCCACGCCCCCTCCATGTAATCGCAAATTTTCAAAATATAATTTTGAACTGTCACTTACCACGAATGCCACGCCCCCTCCATGTAATCGCAAATTTTCAAAATATCATTTTAAACTGTCACTTACCGTGAATGCCACGCCCCCGCCATGTAATCGCAAATATTATTGTTATAAAATATTTCCTTAGGAGGGGCAACTTATTTCCATCGGAGGGGCAACTTCAGTCGAAGAGGGCAAACGGGCAGTTGCAACCTTAGCACACTCCTGTGCACGTCCCTGGAAACTAATAACAGCAGAGCGCAGGGCACTCATTACTCACTACTGGGGCCAACAGAGTGACTGGGGTTTGGGGAGAGACCATAATCGTGTTCAACTCCAGAGGAGCAGAGTGACTTGGGTTTGGGGAGAGACCATAATCGTGTTCAACTCCAGAGGAGCAGAGTGACTTGGGTTTGGGGAGAGACCATAATCGTGTTCAACTCCAGAGGAGCAGAGTGACTTGGGTTTGGGGAGAGACCATAATCGTGTTCAACTCCAGGGGAGCAGGTGCTTTGATTGTAAACAGATTGACAGGATACTTAAATATTTTACTGAGCGCCCCAGATCCTGCCCCTCTGTCACAGCACCCAAAGGTCAGGTCAGGTCAGGTACGGCGGAACACACTCGTTGATCTCCAGCTCCTCCTCCCTCTCTCTTCCTCTCCTCTCCACTCCTCTCTCTCTCTTCCTCTCTCTCCCTCTCGCTCTCCTTCTCTCTCTCTCTCTCTCTCTCTCTCAGCCTGCTACAACCAGTGTACAAGTAGCTGCTACAACCAGTGGAGACGTTAAAACATTTCTGGAGATTCCAAAGGTACTAATGAGGGCATTGCAATTTAACAAGAGCTTTTTCACCACCCACATCTCCTTTTAAGCAATACTGCTCCCAGTAATTTCTGGCAACACACACGCAAAGAACTACACACTGAATATCACTTGTGCTGCTGATTTATGGCACACTTAGTTTGGTTTCATGGCATTTCAATTGTGCTTTGATAGATTTGTGGTCCCTTGCTCATTGTCAGAAGTTAATTTGCGAAGGAAATGTACCTGTTGGTGAGGTGAAATTGCCATTCATTGAATTTGAGAGGTTTTTCATGTCAATACTTTTAATTATATATGTAACAGAGGGTAACACACTTGTGTGTGTGTGTGTGTGTGTCTGTGTGTGTGTGTGTGTCTGTGTGTCTCTGTGTGTGTCCGTATTCTTGCTCGTTAACCTGACAGCAGTCTGTCCTGAGCACAGCGCTCCACTTAAGATCCACTCTTCTCATCTCATCTCATCTCATCTCATCTCATCTCATCTCATCTCGGTGTACTGAGATGCACACTCACTCGCAGACGCACTCTTTTAATCATGAAAGACATGCTTCACTTGTATGACCCTCTCAGGCCACCATACCCCAAATCACTCAGATGTGAAAACATGGAACTGCAATAAAAGTCTTTCATTATAAAATGGTGCTTTAAGAAACCTGCATTGCAGAAGAACAGGCCCATTGTTCATTGTATACACAGTTCATTTTAGACAGCTATTCAGTTAGTTCCATTACATGTTAATTTTTTTTATCATTTTATGAAATTAAAAAAATATGACTCAAACTCTTTGCCCAAAGACAATTGAGACGTGTATCAGAGGCAGCCATGTCTGAGGGAGAACACGCTGTCGTTTTATGCCAGTTGATTTATGAATAGGTGCTGTTTCCCATCTGATGAACACAAACTCATTTATTCAGTCTTCAGTCATCTCATTTACATTCTGCACAGGGACCCCCCCAGCTGCCTCCTGCAGAGAGAGGTGTTCCGAAGCTTCAAAATATTTACCTAGCCCGTCTGGCCCGATCGGCTGTTCTGACCAGAGATAGCTCCTCCAGGAGCCCTCTTTTAATCTGTTGAAAGCACCCCTCCTTCCTCCCGGCCCCTAGCCTGGAGGAGAGGAGAGCGGAGAGAGGAGGATAGAGGAGCTTCATCCATCAGTGTCTGCTCTGATATAGTGGTTTCTCCTCTGCTCCCCCGATGGACTCGCGCCTCCATTGTTTACTCTGCCCGTGCTCTCAGCTCTCCGTGTGCTCAAGCAGCCCTGGCGCGCTGACATCCCCCTGTCAGGAGGCATAAAGGCAATTTCAGAAGAACATGCACCCCCCCTCGACTACTGAAGTGCCCCTTCAGCATGGCGAGTCTTGGGAGAGCGAGCGTTTGGGTTTTCATGGGCTGTGACTGGGTTTAGACAAAAAAGGGAGGGTTTGCTTGGCTACGCTTGGGCTATTTGCAGTGTCCTAAGATGGCACATACTTTACTGTAGAAACAGAAAAAACAGAACTACGGACATTCCGGAATTCCCAGAAACAACTTGCTCCATGTCACCGAAGAGGGGAGGAAGTATGGAGGCCTCAATGATGAATGAATATGTTATTCAGTGTGAAGCTATCCACTGATGATAATGTGTGTGTGGACGGGTGGCAATGAGAAAAGCTCCCTCAAATTTGTTTGTGTGTTTGGTCTGGTGCTTCATACTATGTTACAGTTTTGACTTATGGCTTAAGTATTACATTAAGTGTGATGTCTGTGAATAGTTATTCTTTTAGTATTACATTTAGTATGATGTGAATAGTTGTTATTTGTTGGCATTTCCTAAATCACATACTATTGGTTATGAGCCACTTGTAACATGCTTTGAACTGCATGTTCTTGTACAGTAAAATTGACCATGGAGAACAGGTCATTGAGTGATTGATAGATAGATTTATTGATTGATAATCTACAAGGCCTGAGAAGGCCAGCTGTGCCCTGAGGCTAGAGAGAGAAGGGGGCAGGAGAGAGAGAGAGAGAGAGAGAGAGAGAGAGAGAGAGAGAGAGAGAGAGAGAGAGAGAGAAAAGAGAGAGAGAGAGGGAGAGAGAGAGAGAGAGAGAGAGAGAGAGCCAGAGAGCGTCATACGCCACCATGCAGATCAGTATGGGGAGAGAGTGTTGGTGCCAAATATCTGATGCCCTCCAGAATGCCATCTGTCATCGTAAGGGGGGTGTTTGGCCTTTTAGTTAACTCTGTTAAATCCTGGGCCAGGAGGCCCTGAGGCGGTGCCAACCATGCTGCCAGCCATGCCCAGTTGCACCACACACCAGGCACCGGATTTCCCCAATCTCCTTGATCGACTAAGAGACTTTAACACAGCGAATCTCCTTGATCGACTAAGAGACTTTAAACCAGCGAATCTCTTTGATCGACTAAGAGACTTTAAACCAGTGAATCTCCTTGATCGACTAAGAGACTTTAACACAGCGAATCTCCTTGATCGACTAAGAGACTTTAACACAGCAAATCTCCTTGATCGACTTAGAGACTTTAACACAGCGAATCTCCTTGATCGACTTAGAGACTTTAACACAGCGAATCTCCTTGATCGACTTAGAGACTTTAACACAGCGAATCTCCTTGATCGACTTAGAGACTATAACACAGCGAATCTCCTTGATCGACTAAGAGACTTTGAACCAGTGAATCTCCTTGATCGACTAAGAGACTTTAACACAGCAAATCTCCTTGATGGACTAAGAGACTTTAACACAGCGAATCGAATTAGATCATTCACATTTCAGTAAGAGACTTTAACACAGCGAATCGAATTAGAGACTTTAACACAGCGAATCGAAGTTAGAGACTTTAACACAGCGAATCTCCTTGATCGACTTAGAGACTTTAGAGGTTTTTCAGAGAAGGCATGTTTGCCACGTGATTTATCATAAAAGGTATCTTTGCAACGGGGTTTATAAGAAACGGCATGTCTGCCTCATGATTTCTCGGAAACGCTATCTGTGCGCCGGGGTTATAAGAAAAGTCCTGTCTGCCATATGATTTCTCCGAAAAGGGCCCTTCTGCCTTATGGCAGTCTTCTCGTCTAACCGCTGTCTCTATTTGTTGAGATGTCCATGTTCCAGTACCAGCCATACACATTTTTCAACAACACAGTAATAAGTGGATACAAATACGACAGTACCCAAACACAGTGTTATTATCCCTTACATGCATTATCATTGTGTAACAGCACATAGTCTTTATTCGTATTTTCCTTCACCTTAATCCTATACACAATCAGAATCCTAAGCCTAATGTATACTCTAAATGCTACAAAGTGTTGCCATGACTATACTTAACACTATACGTAACTGTGTCATTATGATGCAACAAGAGCACGGTGAGGTAAAACATGATGAAATATTTGTTTTTATAACTGGCAATTTCCTCTTTTTGCCTCATGTCATTTCCTCGCCTTCTGGTTTTTCTAGCACTTTCTCTGTAAGACCTGTGAGCAGGTGGGGCGGGGGGGGGACGGCATCATCCTTTCAGAGATAATATCACCCCCACTTGGCTGGCTAAGAAGCCATGAAGCGGTGCGGATCATTCACATTTCAATTTGGTAGGAAGCAGCTTGAGGCGGGCTAATGATATTGCCTTATTGGCTATTAGTCACGGGGTACCTGCTGCTGCTGTCAGCACGGAGTGAGCCGGATGACTGACAGCTCGACACCTCATCACATCACAGAGGCTGCTGAGGCTGAGGCTGGTCTATTGGTACACCTCATCACAGAGGCTGCTGAGGCTGCTGAGGCTGGTCTATTGGTACACCTCATCACAGAGGCTGCTGAGGCTGCTGAGGCTGCTGAGGCTGGTCTATTGGTACACCTCATCACAGAGGCTGCTGAGGCTGCTGAGGCTGGTCTATTGGTACACCTCATCACAGAGGCTGCTGAGGCTGCTGAGGCTGGTCTATTGGTACACCTCATCACAGAGGCTGCTGAGGCTGCTGAGGCTGGTCTATTGGTACACCTCATCACAGAGGCTGCTGAGGCTGCTGAGGCTGGTCTATTGGTACACCTCATCACAGAGGCTGCTGAGGCTGCTGAGGCTGGTCTATTGGTACACCTCATCACAGAGGCTGCTGAGGCTGCTGAGGCTGGTCTATTGGTACACCTCATCACAGAGGCTGCTGAGGCTGCTGAGGCTGGTCTATTGGTACACCTCATCACAGAGGCTGCTGAGGCTGCTGAGGCTGAGGCTGGTCTATTGGTACACCTCATCACAGAGGCTGCTGAGGCTGAGGCTGGTCTATTGGTACACCTCATCACAGAGGCTGCTGAAGCTGAGGCTGGTCTATTGGTACACCTCATCACAGAGGCTGCTGAGGCTGAGGCTGGTCTATTGGTACACCTCATCACAGAGGCTGCTACTGGTCTATTGGTACACCTCATCACAGAGGCTGCTACTGGTCTATTGGTACACCTCATCACAGAGGCTGCTGAAGCTGCTGAGGCTGCTTCTGGTCTATTGGTACACCTCATCACAGAGGCTGCTGAGGCTGCTGAGGCTGCTGAGGCTGCTTCTGGTCTATTGGTACCGCTGTATGTGGGAAATAGTGCTATATCCAGGGCCTCCATGTTGTACTTTTTATAGTTAAATATTATTGTTATTATTATAATACATGTATGAAGGACTGTATGTAGTACATCATTCTAAATATAGAACATGATTCCAGAGGCTTTGGCATCCCTCTGTCAGTCAGAGGAATGAGTGCTCTACAACACACACACACACACACACACACACACACACACATCATACACACACACACACACACACACACGTACACAACATCATACACACACACATTACACACACACAAACACACACACACACACACACACGTCATACACACACACACACACACACACACACACACACACACACACACACACACACACACACACACACACACACACACACACATTCTCGCCCTGGTGGGAGAATACTGCCGGAGAATAGATAAGCCAGTAAACCTTGGCAGAAATGAACAATGAACACACAGAATCCCATTTATTTATTTCCAAGACCCATTGAAACATAATTAATTAAAATAAAGGTTAAATGCAATTTATCAACAATGTAAGATAATCCGTTTCCTTTGAATTATAATGTGTCTAAATATATACTTATGCTATTGTGTATTCTTATATATCCAAACGATATGGGAGAAAATCTCATCCGGCGGCCATTTTTCAAAATGCCCCCTGGGATACCGATTCGAAGCACCTCCATTTCTAAATCTGATTAGAACCCCTTTGTAATTTTTCTGCTTTTAATTGTAAAATGCACAATTAATTTTCATTTAACTGCCCCACTTCACAAAACACTCCACAGACCCAAGTTCACGGACAGGCTAACAATAGACCTAATCGGTCTGTTTGAATGGTTCTTGGAAATAAATAAATCAATAAATGGGATTGTGTGTATTCATTTAGCCATTGTAAGTTTCTCTTTTGGTTGCAATAGCAACGATAATTCCAGAGTTAAAAAATATCAACCATAACCTGATATTTAGTATTAAAGTGACCTGATGTTACATACTTCTGTTATTGGTTACTCACAAACACAGCTAATTGCCTGTGCCTTCTGTAGTCATCAACACAGTTACTCACGAGCACAGCTGACTGAATCGCTGTCTTAACCGTCCTTTTGAAACGTTTCAGGCTAAGTGTTTAGCACGAACAGATACAGTACTGTGTTTGTAGCCATATGGTCCTCCTCTCCTTAGCAGGTCATGAGTGGAGACAGAGAATCCTGCTTGGTGGAGAATAATTCTTCAGAAACAGGGAAATGAGGGAGTGAAAAAGAGAACAACATGTACTCATTTGAAGCAATGTTTACAACATCCATATTGTACAAACAAGCAACCTTAACTGTAAAGGAATCGTTAATGCGACGCTAGTGCTAAGTGCTCTTGATTGTGCTTGCCACAGTAGGTGCCTCAAGAGAGAGTCGAGCAGAACGAAATACTGCTTACCTCCTTCGATGTTTGGCCAGAACTGCCCCTCGACTGACGCGTTCGTATTAGTTGTTAATAAAGAAAGAAGCATAGTGATTAAAAAAGGAAATGAGATTAAGTATGCATTTTCAGAAAGTGCCTACGCCTTGAAAAAGAAACTTTAAATACTGCCAGCCACTTAATGCTTTTCCAGCCACTTAGTGCTAAAGCTCTGTCTGTCTGTATATGTGTCTGTCTGCCCGTCTGTCTGTGGTTTTAATGGTGTCGTTTTGCCATTCCAGTCCCATTCCGCAGTGAGGTCACAGTTTATGAGCTCACCGGCCTCATTATGACTCAGACAGAGGATGTCTGATCGCTGGGCAACCGTTGAATTGGAACGGCAAGAGTGGCCGTAATGGCTAGGAGTGAGGTTATGGCCCTACTTAGGGAAACTCAGGGCCAGACTGATGATGTGTAGATCAGAGGAGGGGAGGCTGAGAGCGTGTGTTGCCTTCACCTCAGCGATAGAGTGTTGACACTGAATCAGACCATTTCTGCATAAATAAGAAGGCTTCAAAGATGTTTTGCTTGTCCTCGAAAACAGGCACATCTCTTTAGTTTTTCCCTTTTTGCTGGTCCCTGTCAACCACTCCGAACCATACCCTAACCTAACATTATGCAAACAACAACCCTCACTCGAAGTTTCAGGCAATTTATATTCCTCAGTGCAAACAGAGCAGATCAGGAAGCTTTCTTTATGGAGAAAACAAAACACGGCCTGTCAAAATAAAGCGAGACTGACACTGAGTCTCTTCTTCTAGGTATCTTAAGTTTCTAATCTAAATTCACAGTAGCATCTACGGTTTAACTCCTTGTGTTCTCTCTTCTGCAATAGTTTGTCCTCTTCTTTTTAGCCAACACAAGTTGTTGATTTGGTGTATTTTCTCATTGTATCGATGAGATCCGTCACCCTTTGTCAAGCAGGTGTGAGAGAAATTAAAACAATGTCAGACATGATGTTCAAACAGAACAACTATCCATTCCCCACTCAGGGTCCCAACCCCTGAAGGAAGTGGTAATACTCTGGACTACAGGAAGGAGTCCATTGATTCCCTCATGTGATTTCTCTTTCGATCGCTACGCTAACGAAGCCCAGGCTGCCCGGGGAGGGGGGGGGGGGGGGTGGCATCTGGGCAGCCCCCTCTTCACATAAAAGTACCCATTGATGGGAAGGCATTGATATTCTGCTGGGGTGATGAGTTGAATGCGCTGGCGTGTGTTTGTGTGATCGAGACCCTGGGCCATGGCTCACGTGGCATCCTGGGCAAAGTGTGTGAGTGTGTGTGTGTGTGTGTGTGTGTGTGCGTGTTGTCTGTCTGTGGTTTTATTGTGGTCTTGGGATGAAACTGTCTGTGGTCGTTTTGGCCGACAGCCAAACAGCAGTGCTGAAATGAAGATTGAATTAGGTGGAACTGGCTTGTGGATTAGCTATCTTTATGCCTTTAGCTTTATGCCTGCCTGGCCAAGTGTTAGACTCTGGTCATGCACAACAAGTACGGGGGCAGAGTACGTGCGAGTAGGCAGGCAGGTAGCTAGGTAGACAGGCAGGTAGGCTATCCAATCATTTCATTCAGGCCAAATTAATGAAATTATTGAACAGGCTTGCCGTGGGGCTGCCACAGGTGGAATGTTTTTATTTTCGTTGTCAGATCATTTGATTTATTTACTGCTGTGGGGATGTATAGAGATCGTTTGATTTATTCACTGCTGTCAGGATGTATAGAGATCGTTTCATTTATTCACTGCTGTCAGGATGTATAGAGATCGTTTCATTTATTCACTGCTGTCGGGATGTATAGAGATCGTTTCATTTATTTACTGCTCTTGGGATGTAAAGAGTATTTCAAGAAATGAAAGACCTACCCTAGCTTTAATGTAACACCCACTCTTAGGTATCAACTTTACCCAGCTGTGTCTGTTTCCCTCTCCCTCTCCCTCTCCCTCTCCCTCCCCTTTTTCTCTCCCTATTCCCCTCTCTCTCTCTGTGTGTGTATGTCTTTCTCAATCATTATTCCATTCCAACATTGTGTTTTTTTTATATATTTCAACACGTCCAATAACGCTAGAGTCCCCGGCTTTCATCTTCCTCAAGCCCCACATTGAGCCTCTTCTCTCTGCAGCTGAAGTCAATAAGCCCCTGCTGAGTTGAACAGAGGGATACAATGGTTATGGTTCCTGCTTGGTTCCTCGCCTGTTTAGAGTTGAGCTCCAGCGTATCAGGCATTAGGAGATATAAGGCATTTAGAAAATGCAAAGTGACATGAAACGTGTGTGTGTGTGTCTGTGTGTGTCTGTGTGTGTCTGTGTGTTTGTGGGTGTGTGTGTGTGTGTGTGTGTGTGTGTGTCTGTGTGTGTCTGTGTGTGTGTGTGTGTGTGTGTGTGTGTGTGTGTGTGTGTGTGTGTGTGTGTGTGTGTGTGTGTGTGTGTGTGTGTGTGTGTGTGTGTGTGTGTGTGTGTGAATTGGTATATATACTGTATGCGTGTGTGCTCAATACTATTTAATACCTTTTCCCTCTTTCGTGATTGGGAACTCTTCTCCTCTCCTTTTTTTTTTGAGCCTTAGTACATATAATTTAAGTAACTAATGCTTATCATATAGAAATTCACTGGTATGTTACTATATCAAAAGAAAACAGAACAGATTCTCCAGCTGTATTTCCTATTTACTTGTGCTTGTTCCGCCTTGCCTTCTGCCACTGCAACATGCACCAACATCTCTTCCATCAGTTCGGTAAGAAATGTCAGCTGTGTTTGGTGTCGGGCTGCGCTGCTTGTGACAGAATCAGGCTGCAGGGGAAGGTTTCTCCCTCGCCGATGCATCAAAAGAGCCCCCAATTGCTTCTGTCACCGGCTAAGAGTAACGATGGCTGTATGGGGCTGTCTGTTAAATGTAACTCAGCCTGTCAGCTGTCACGTTGAAAGAGACTCGGCAAAGTAATAGTTTACTTTTTGCTTTTGAGGCTTGCAATCAAAGTTTCATGTCAGTGTGTGACATCATGTCGGTGGGCGCATTGC
>NC_137920.1:76900210-76902710 GCF_963457725.1 Sprattus sprattus
ACCTCCAAGCCTTCAGTCAAAAGACAATTTTCTAGTATGGCAACATACTAGACAATAAAGCTTTTTGAATCTTGAATCTTGAATCTTGAATCCTGCCACATATGACAGAGTTTTTTCTTTTTATTGTGATTTATCGAGTGCTTTCGGATGTAAAGAGGATAAAAATGTTAAAATATAACATAAAATGCTCCGTAAAAAATCCCCTACCCCAGCTTTACGTGCATAGGGCCTCAAGAGGTGTGGCTTCTGAAAACCCTTATTCTATAAACAGCATTGGTCAGTGGTCAGTGATTGGTGTATACAGTTTCATTGACTGAAAGATCCATGTCAGATCTCTAGTTAAAGATACAGTCTGCTATTCTAATCCAATATCATCATACATTATATCAATATCTAATCCATATGTCCTAAGAATTTCAATGCCCAGTCTGACTCTGTTTTTCTGTGTATATGACAAATAAATACTTGAACTTGAACTATCAACAACCTTTCGTGAAGCCCAAACCGAATCGGGGACTGCATGTTCAACAAGTGTGAAAGGACGAGGTAGGAAAATGGAAATGAAACAAGGGATAACTTATTACTTATTAGTAGAGAAACTCTGCCGTAACCTTTTTGTTTGGCTAAAGCTGCACTTATCATTTGGAGACATTTCGCCTTATTAGCGGCAGCGCTGTTGTGTGGAGGGGTTGAGCTAACTCTCTATTAGCGTCAGCGCTGTTGTGTGGAGGGGGTTGAGCTAACTCTCTATTAGCGGCAAGCTGTTGTGTGGAGGGGGTTGAGCTAACTCTCTATTAGCGTCAGCGCTGTTGTGTGGAGGGGGTTGAGCTAACTCTCTATTAGCGTCAGCGCTGTTGTGAGGAGGGGTTGAGCTAACGCTCTATTAGCGTCAGCGCTGTTGTGTGGAGGGGGTTGAGCTAACTCTCTATTAGCGGCAAGCTGTTGTGTGGAGGGGGTTGAGCTAACTCTCTATTAGCGTCAGCGCTGTTGTGTGGAGGGGGTTGAGCTAGCTCTTTATTCCCTGACAGCCAGCTAGTAACCTCCCATTTATCAGCCTCTGGCTCCTGCTCCTGCTCTGTAGGATGAGTCAGAGAAGTTAATTAAAAGGATCTGGATGAGAACTCCACCACCAACGGAGAAAACAAAGAGATGAAACTATGGTGATAACAGCGTGGATGAAAGAATTATGGAGTGCGAGGAAGAGGGAGAGAGAGTATATGGGCCATTCTACCGAATTCGTGTAATATGCAGTCCCTCAACAATAAAAACTATTTACAAAACAATTAGGTATTTAGGCATAGATATTTAATTAGAAAATGTTATGGTCTATATAAACCCAATGCATTACATGAGATAGTGATAAGCTAAATATATACAAAATCATCATTTATAGGGTACTTTCTATTGGGAAGTAGCTGTCCCCAACCCTGACATCTAAATTTCAATGCCTTTAAATAACACTTTTCAATTTTTTTAGATTTTTTTCAATGATTTAATTTCAAAGATCTTTATGATTGGGTTGAAACAGAACTTGGAATATTTAGATTTATTGTGGGTTTAATTTTTAAATCAATTTTCTATACTCAAAAAATCATGTCCCTAGTTTTCATGTCACTACCGAAACACAAGAGTTTTAGTCCATTGGCTGAGCCTGTGTTTTAGCCACGACTCTACATTTTTGACCATGCAGTGACACTGCATCTCTGTCCCTCATGGTTGAATGGTAAGTAGCTAAATCCCATAGTTTTTATATAAATGTGTTCCAAAGTCTGAAAATCGACGTGTAACCTTAAGAATTGTCACTACCGAAACGCATGTTTTCTTCAATTAAGTAAACCTTTTGGGGTTTCATGGAAAATCTTATGTTTGTATGTGTGTTCACCTCTTCAAAGATGTGTTTGAAAGCCGTGTGCTTGCTAGAATTCTTTATTTATGCTTAAAATTAGCTAGAATTGTCACTACCGAAACAGTCACTACCGAAACATATGGTAGTGACCTGATGATTTCAGTAGTGACAAAATGAAATGGTAAGTAGTTCAATCCGATAATTTTTTTAATAAATGTGTTGTGTGGACTAAAGGGCGGCCCAGAGCACCTTTTGGAAGATTTTGGGAGAGAAATGAACATCTATCCAACAGTGCAGTCACTACCGAAACACTGGATGTCACTACCGAAACAGTGCAGCACTACCGAAACACAGGATGTTTTGTAAAAAATTAAGTATATTGAGTAATCAACTAAAATGTTATGATACTGATTGGATTAATGTATGTTCAATTTCATCAATCAACAACTCTGGAATCAATATGATCAGTATTTTGCATTTTACAAAGAAATATTGCACTTAGATTTTGATGAATTGTATAAATTGAACTTGAAAATTTGATAAAAAATTCATTTTTATGGATTTCATTGTGAAAACCTTCAAGAAATATTTGTAAAAATACTCTTCAGAGAAGGGAAGGAAACACAATCTGAACAGGTCAATAATAATACTTTT
>NC_137920.1:76932710-76950210 GCF_963457725.1 Sprattus sprattus
GGTTAGCGTTATAATGTTAACCAACGTGTTAGGTGTAGCGTGGTTAGCGTCATAATGTTAACCAACGTGTTCAGTGTAGCGGGGTTAGCGTCATAATGTTAACCAACGTGTTCAGTGTAGCGGAGTTAGCGTCTTAATGTTAACCAACGTGTTCAGTGTAGCGGGGTTAGCGTCATAATGTTAGCCAACGTGTTCAGTGTAGCGGGGTTAGCGTCATAATGTTAGCCAACGTGTTTAGTGTAGCGGGGTTAGCGTCATAATGTTAGCCAACGTGTTTTGTTTAGCATGGTTAGCATCATAACGTTTGGTCCATGGCTTGGAGTTGGAGTGGGAGAGTTAGATCGTAGAGGCTTGCTGTGGAACTGGTCCGACCCATCTGGTGTGAATCTCCTGGATCAGGCCCCTAGTTCTGGACTGAATATATTTACTGGGCCCTGCTTCTATAGTTCAATTCAATTTTATTTCTATAGCACCAAAACAATAAAAATGTCTCAAGTCTCTATAGTGCAGTGGTTCTCAACCGGGGGTACGCGTACCCCTGGGGGTACGTGAAGGTAGTCCAGGGGGTACGTGAGATTTTTTAAAGATATATTTAAAATTAGCCTCCATTCAAAAATCCGTTAAAAATAGTTATTATACGGCTCTTCAGAATGTTCCTAAAAATTCTGTTGATTTGTATCCATATGTGGGTTAAATGTCTACGTTCACAGGTTTGTAATTTCTTGATTCACACTGCGAAAAGTTTATGACCGCTGCCATTGGCAACAGGTTTTTTTGCTTCTTTCATTCATTCCGCAAGTATCCTTCCGCAAGTAGTGACGTAACGGAAGGTCATTGAAACTTGAAGTCAGAAGGTTGGTATGCATTTGTGTGAAAAACAATTTTTTTCTTAGCGGAAATCACAAAATGGCAACAAACTCTTTAAAAAGAGGTATTCTGGAGGAATGTCTTCTATCGTTTTGGCAAGTAACTGTATTATAAGCGCAATTGTTTTCGCGAAAACATGGGACCTGAACACACACAACTCCTACTGCACACAGAAGTGCGTTGGCTCTCGAGGGAGAATACTCAAACGGCTGTGGGTTTTACGATCTGAAGTACACACCTTTATGATTGAGCACAGATCTCCGCATGCCACACAGTTGCAAATATGTACTATCTGGCAGATATATTCAGCAAACTGAACGAACTGAATATATCTGCAGGGAAAGGACACCAGCATTTTAAAACTGTATGACAAGGTGGGAGGCTTCCTGAAGAAAGCAGAGCTGTGGAGAAGAGCCTCTGCACAGGGGAATATTATCTGCTTTCCTCAGATGGATGATTTTCTCTCTAGTGAGGATGTGGACAGAGCTCCAGTCAAGTTGGACATCGTGGGACATTTGACGAATTTGGTTAAAACATTTAATTTTCAATTTCCTACTTTCCTGATATGGAGGATAAGTCTACACAGCTGGATTGGGTGAAAACCCCATTTCTCTTGTCCGAAGCATGTGGAAGTAAGCTACCTGTCACTAATCTGGAAACACTCCTGGAAGTGTCATCTGACCGTGGCTTCCAGATGAAGTTTGCCACATCCACACTCACACAGGAGCACCCTGACCTGGGAGAGAGCGCTTTGGAGCAGCTACCCTTTGCCTCCACATATTTATGTGAGGCCTCTTTCTCTGCAATGACTGTGATCAAAAAAAGCAGAGAAACAGACTGTGCAGAAGAGCTTGATCACAGCAGTTGTCTCCCTGTCACCAAGACTGACAAAGATTTTCAGTGAAGCACAAGCACAAGTTTCTTACTAAAATGTAATTGCAAACGCCCTCAGTTCAATGCAACAATGTTCGATCTTCAGTGTTGACAGTTTAATAAATCAGACAATGATGGCATAGCGCTGTATATTACATATTTTTTTTCAATCAAAAATGCTTTGCGCTGGTTAGGGGGTACTTGGCTCAAAAAATATTTCACAGGGGGTACATCACTGAAAAAAGGTTGAGAACCACTGCTATAGTGTATGGAAGAGAGTATTTGACCTCCTTTAAAGCCACATCAAAAAGCCCAGAGAGTGTCTAGCAGTCCGCAGCTACTCTGTGAAAATCACGACGTGACAGGAAGCCTCAGAGGCGATGACACACACCAGCGGTGGCAGCAGCTCTGCAGGCTGGCTGGACCCCCGGGAGCTTCCTGTCACGTTCCTGTCACATCCGTCTCCTGCTGACGGGTGCACTGGACTCACCAATGAGAGCCACTCCAGTGAAAACACTCACTCAAGGCTTCAGTGTGCTCTCTCTCTCTCTCTCTCTCTCTCTCTCTATCTCTCTCTCTCTCTCACTCCAGTGAAAACACTCACTCAAGGCTTCAGTGTGCTCTCTCTCTCTCTCTCTCTCTCTCTCTCTATCTCTCTCTCTCTCACTCCAGTGAAAACACTCACTCAAGGCTTCAGTGTGCTCTCTCTCTCTCTCTCTCTCTCTCTCTCTCTCTCTCTCTCTCTCTCACTCCAGTGAAAACACTCACTCAAGGCTTCAGTGTGCTCTCTCTCTCTCTCTCTCTCTCTCTCTCTCTCTATCTCTCTCTCTCTCTCTCACTCCAGTGAAAACACTCACTCAAGGCTTCAGTGTGCTCTCTCTCTCTCTCTCTCTATCTCTCTCTCTCTCACTCCAGTGAAAACACTCACTCAAGGCTTCAGTGTGCTCTCTCTCTCTCTCTCTCTCTCTCTCTATCTCTCTCTCTCTCACTCCAGTGAAAACACTCACTCAAGGCTTCAGTGTGCTTCAATCCAAATCCAATTTGAGCTCTCACAGGCCGCCACACACACGGCAGCCGGCGAGACAGACCGGTGAGACAGAGGAGTGTGTGTGTGCGCTGAGAAACCGTTGGTCTGTTTGTTTCATTTCAGCCCAATCTGGAGGAGGAAAAGCAACCGCATGAAGCAGACTATGGCGAGAGCAGAAATGCCTCTCCTCCTCAGCAGGAGAAGTTTCAGTCTGAAACAAGCGCTTGATACCAGACCGAACTTAGCCCCGCCCACAATATTTGAGGTCTGGAAGTTCGGTCTGGCATCGCTCTGTCAAGCTAAAAAGGCACCGGGTTTCTAAAAGAGCCCAGGTGATGTAATGTTGACTTTCGAACGCCTCTTGAGTGACAGTTGCTATGCCAACGCCAATACGTCACCCGGGCACTTTGAAGCTCTCAGTCAGAGAGTCTGAAGAGTCGTTCGAAAGCCATCAGCTACTTTTTAGTCGTTTAATATTGTGCCTTAACGGACACTATGCACCCGGACACTTTTTAGCTATCAGTCAGAGAGTCTCAAGAGTTGTTCGAAAGCCATCAGGTACTTTTTACACGCTTAATATTGGCTGCCGGCCTCCTGTTAGTATACACATATCAACTAGCATCTATATTGCTAATAGCAATTCCTCCTTTTGTGCGACAATATTAAGCGACTAAAACGTAGCTGATGGCTTTCGAACAACTCTTGAGACTCTCTGACTGAAAGCCAAAAAGTGTCGGGGTACATAGTATTCGTTTAGGCACAATATTAAGCGAATAAAAAGTTTTAGCTACACCTGCCTGCTGGTATTCTGTAAGTTAGCAATGTCCGCTAGCATATCAAAGCTAGCAATCCCCCGTTGTTCTTTAGTACAATTTTGTGCAAACAATGCCCTGTTTTGTTGAAATGTAATTGAGGGTGCCGTCAGATATGTCTAAAAATCACAACACATTAAGGACTTTCTTAATTTAAGCACAACAACAGATGAATAGCGTCAAGCTACCAAGATAGCTCGTTACACTAGCACGAGCTAGGTGATGGAATGTGCTTACTTTGATACTATAATAAACTAGCGAATCAACAACTTTCCTACCAAAGTCAAACATCAAGCACATGGTTGTTTTGGTTGGTTTATTGTAGGTCAAATACAAGCAAGCCGGTCTCAGGTAGCGAAGTTCAATGCGAGATGCTCTGAAGTAAATCGCGTTATGAGGAATAAAAGAACCCGGGTGACGTATTGGCGTTGGCATAGCAACTGTCACTCAAGAGTCGTTCGAATGTCAACATTACATCACCCGGGCTCTTTTAGGCATCCGGTGCCTTTTTAGCTTGACAGTTCCGTTGGGGAGAAATTATGCCCGACCAAAAACACGACAGCCAATCAAATTGTCAGGGCGGGCTTTATACGATGATGGACAGATGATCAACAGTAACGTTATCAACTACGTCACTAACGCTTGGGTTGAATTCTTGTCAACAAATATGACTAACTCTTCTCAGGGACATGCACAGGAATTTTGAAGGGCAGTTGCTCTGCCCTGGAAAAGAGGGGCAACATGTAAATCTGCGTATATCCCCTTCCCTTGATATATATTTCCTTAGGAGGGGCAACCTCAGTCGAGAAGGGCAAACGGGCAGTTGCCGGAGCAACCTTAGCCCACTCCTGTGCACGTCCCTGCTGAGAGTAAGATGCCTCTTCTCAGTCTGAAACAAGCGCTTGACTACACAGGATCGTGAAATGCACCAGTGCCCTTGAATGAAGGAGAGTATGGTAGCTAGTTCTCTGATGTCGACAAAGGCTGGAAAACTAGCAAGCTATTTTGAAGAGTATTTAGATGCAGATAGATAGATTTTGCAGCTGAAAGATACAATGTATTTTAAATCAGAATTCTTAGTAGAGAAGTTAGTCTTACTTAGACATTTCTTAGCTGCTAGCTGCTCTTAGCTAAGTTCAGTCAAAATCACCATCTATCCCTTCAATACTACTACTTAACCAGTGGTGTAGTCCAGGGTATACGCAGTTATACAGAGTATACCCACTTTTCAGTCATCATTGCGTATTAGCCACTTCTCAAAACATGGCGTTTATCCTGTGCTGTATGGGCTGCTTAAGAAAATAAGAGTATGCCCACTTCTCCAGGTACCACTACACCACTGTACATAACTATATTGAAAATATAGTGTTCTGTGTCATGTTGTCCTTGTTTGTCAAATAAAGAACTCCTGTGGAGTGTGTCTCACTCATGGATCATAAGGTTATTCATGCCAGTATGAGTCTGACAACAGCTGCTTCCTCTCCCTTTATAGACTCACCGTTATTGGATCTTGAAAGCTGAGATTTCAGCTCGCCGCAGTGCAAAGGGCAATCATGTCATAATGTGTTTTCCCTGTTGAGTTCCAGCACTGTTGGAGGTACTGAAAGCACCATGGTCTCGTTTGAACGCTTTATTGGCGTTGAATCTTGCTTCGAACAAAATCGCTTTCAACAGGTGTCTGAAAGGCACTGTTGTTCTGCAACTATGATGGCTCATAAATGCAAAGCTTAGCAATAATCTGACAAAAGTAGTAGATTCTGTTGTTGCAAATCGTACCGTTTAGTCATGGGTTTTTTCATAGTATGATTTTTAATGACTAATGCATGCACACACATACACACACACACGCCTGCGTGCATGCACAAACACACACACACACCCACACACACATATACACACACGCACACACATGCACAGATTGCACACACACACACACACACACATATAGACACACACACACGCGCACACACACACACACACACACACACATAGCACACACATAGCACACACACACACACACTCTCACACACACCGCTTTTGTCATATCCCTCTGCTGCAAAATATATCTGTTTGTTCCTGATACATTACTGCAGCCCCGCAAGGGAGCCATTATCTGCGTCTAACCTTCACACATGACACGTAATTGAAAGCCTGGAGAGCGAAATTTGAGGCGACTGTCACCACTGCGGTTGATATTTTCTCATTTGTTCTCGTCGGCGTGGTTGGTGAGATTACGGCGTCTCCTCCTAATGGTGTGTGAAATATGGGCCATGACGAGCATACAGGAACATTCCGGCAGGAATTGGATCTCAGTTTGCTGTAATTAATATCTGAAAATCACTTAGAGACCTAGAAATGACAGGGTAATGACGGCTTTTAGGAAAGCCTGAGAGAATGGGCAGACGTTTGGGCTTGCGTTTGCGTTCGCGTTTGCTTTCACACTTGAATGTTTGCTCTTACCTTGTCATGCATGCAAATGATCCTGTTATCAAGCGAAGCCCACCAGAAGCTCTGATTCCTGATGTAGAAAACAGCCATTAGAAGGCCTGGATCAGAAGCTCTGATTCCTGATGTAGAAAACAGCCATTAGAAGGCCTGGATCAGAAGCTCTGATTCCTGATGTAGAAAACAGCCATTAGAAGGCCTGGATCAGAAGCTCTGATTCCTGATGTAGAAAACAGCCATTAGAAGGCCTGGATCAGAAGCTCTGATTCCTGATGTATGAAACAGCCATTAGAAGGCCTGGATCAGAAGCTCTGATTCCTGATGTAGAAAACAGCCATTAGAAGGCCTGGATCAGAAGCTCTGATTCCTGATGTATAAAACAGCCATTAGAAGGCCTGGATCAGAAGCTCTGATTCCTGATGTATGAAACAGCCATTAGAAGGCCTGGATCAGAAGCTCTGATTCCTGATGTATGAAACAGCCATTAGAAGGCCTGGATCAGAAGCTCTGATTCCTGATGTAGAAAACAGCCATTAGAAGGCCTGGATCAGAAGCTCTGATTCCTGATGTATAAAACAGCCATTAGAAGGCCTGGATCAGAAGCTCTGATTCCTGATGTATGAAACAGCCATTAGAAGGCCTGGATCAGAAGCTCTGATTCCTGATGTAGAAAACAGCCATTAGAAGGCCTGGATCAGAAGCTCTGATTCCTGATGTAGAAAACAGCCATTAGAAGGCCTGGATCAGAAGCTCTGATTCCTGATGTATGAAACAGCCATTAGAAGGCCTGGATCAGAAGCTCTGATTCCTGATGTAGAAAACAGCCATTAGAAGGCCTGGATCAGAAGCTCTGATTCCTGATGTATGAAACAGCCATTAGAAGGCCTGGATCAGAAGCTCTGATTCCTGATGTAGAAAACAGCCATTAGAAGGCCTGGATCAGAAGCTCTGATTCCTGATGTATAAAACAGCCATTAGAAGGCCTGGATCAGAAGCTCTGATTCCTGATGTATGAAACAGCCATTAGAAGGCCTGGATCTGTAAGTTGACATTTCTTTAAGAATGTCACAGTACTTAAAGGACAGTCAACTATGATATAGCTAACATACTTCATTTATGGCCTCAGTCATTTTCACTGTTGCTTTCTGTCTGACTATCCTTTTTCCATGTTTGCTTATACTTTTAGTTTATTTTGTTGCTTTGTTTCTCTCTCTCTGTGTGCGTGTGTGCGTGTGTGTGTGTGTGTGTGTGTGTGTGTGTGTGTGTGTGTCTGTCCCCTGCACGTACTGCACTCTATTCAGTATTCATATTTTATTTCACCCTATACTTTACATCCATCCTTAGCAGAGCCTGCTGGAGTGACGGGGGGGGGGGGGGGTAGAATAGAGCCTGCTGGAGTGAGGGGGGGGGGAGGGGGGTAGAATAGAGACTGCTGGAGTGATGGGGGGGGGGGGGGTAGAATAGAGCCTGCTGGAGTGAGAGGGAGGGAGGGGGGGGGTGGGGCGGGGGTATAATGAATGCATCCACAAGGCCAAAGGGGAGGATGCATCTTGTATGAGATCATGTAATATACAGCAGTGTTAATAAAGGACCCCAGTGTGTCAGGGAACCAGGGGCAGCACCTGTGTCATGTCCCCGGGGGAGGGGCACGCCATGCGCATACCCAATGAGAGAAGCTGCTGTTATCACCCAGTCTGAGCACACACACACACACACACACACACTCACACTCACACACACACACACACACACACACACACACTCACACTCACACACACACACACACTCACACACACACACACACACACACACACACACACACACACACACACACACACACACACACACACACACACACACACACACACACACACACACACACACACACACAGAGAAGAGAGAAGGAATGAGCAGGAGAGATGGCTCTCTGAAACATCGCTTGACTACACTAGGAGGGTGAACACCAGCACACACACTAAACAACTTGTGTATTCCATGTGAAGTGCTCTTTGTCCCCCCCGTCGCCGAGCGCCTAGCGCTCATCAGAATTGCCCTCACACACACGCGCGCCGGCCTCCTCGTGGAAAAATAGCCCCGGCATCAAGTCAAGGTGCAGCTTGATTGTGTGCCGTGGGATTGCAGGGGCGACCAGATTCAGCGCGTGGGCAGTCGGAGCGAGCCCTTTGGACGGAGGCACGGGTGGAGTGAGTTTTTCGCCTCACCACTCCGTGAGCCGTGATTTAAAGCACCCGCAGGCTCCGCTCCATGGCTTTCCGGTGAAAACATTACGCGCGAAGATCAATATTGTTCTCGGCGGGGAGAGACATTAAGTCAGGCAAGGGAGAGCAGTAACACAACGGACTGTGATTCATCGATATTCATGCGGTCGGGTTAAACACATAGTCCCAGTGGTCAGGGGCTAGATAAAGCCTGTTCAGGAGGAGTGACTCGGCACAACAGCTCGTCAGGTCTGACAAGACCTTTAATCGTACTTACAGGCACTCGTTTCATTCCCGCTGCTGTTCCTAGACAAATGAGTTGAGCGCAGCCGGATCAATAGTAAGGTTCTCGTCGGAAGGTTGCCGTGCAAGGCACACAGCTGTATTCATTCTTTCTGGATCAGTTGCATATTACAATGATGTCTTTACGATAAGCGCTTTGTGAAATCTTTCTTTCTTTGCCTGGTGGAGTGATGCCCCCAGGATGGAATGTAAGAGTATTTTAAACCAGGGTCGGTAAAATGTCAGACGGAGAGCCTACGTATTGATCCAGCAGCTTATTAAGACACTTGAGCGCACACGAAACCCACGCAGAACAGGCAATGTGCAAATGTAGGCTGTGTGGAAGCTCTCTGGAGGGTGCTGAGCAGACGCTACAAGTACAGAGTTTCACCTTGTTTCCACACTATGGACCAATAAACATCCAGCTCTCTGCCCAGCGTTTCCACACTTATGCCTTGACCATATTTACACTTATCGGCAATGTGCTTATTAACGCAGCCGATTAGACTGATCGGATTCTACAAACACCTTAAGTCAACCTTCCGTCTGCATCAGACAGATCCTCCAGTGGGCAAACAAAACAGAGGAGCTTTGATTAGCATCTGCTGTCTGCAGCCCCGCAGTAAACCCAGCGCGGCCCATTGCGCCCGCACTCATTACTTGTAATAGCAAAACAATCAGACTTTATGGTGTGGAAAACGCCCCGACGCTGTGGAAACAGCACACGACTAGCGGCCCTTTTTCTTAAT
Organism: Sprattus sprattus; assembly: GCF_963457725.1. Classification (NCBI taxonomy): domain Eukaryota; kingdom Metazoa; phylum Chordata; class Actinopteri; order Clupeiformes; family Clupeidae; genus Sprattus; species Sprattus sprattus. The sequence continues at coordinate 76,941,985 of NC_137920.1, forward strand.
TCCCGTGAGATTGCTGCGACATTAAGACGTGCCTCCAGCCGTCGCCACTGTACTGGATGGGGAAGGATGCGGAGAGATGGGGGCCCATTAAAGACATAATGACAACACCGAGGTTCATTAGAATCAAAGCTACGGTGGTGTCTCAATGGACGACCAGGGGTGCCTATATATACTATGGGATATATAGTGTGTGTGTGTGTGTTTATGTGTGTGGTTTAAACCCTCTACTCATAATGACAACACCGAGGTTCATTAGAACTAGAGCTACAGTGGTGTCTCAATGGACGACCAGGGGTGCCTGGTCTCCTCCTCCCCCCCGCCGTGCCGATTTACTGGCGTGGAAAAGAGCCCTTTTCATCACAGAGGCTGAATTCACCAGGCTGGGTTATGGTGTGTAAGGGAGAGAGAGAGAGAGAGAGAGAGAGAAAGAGAGAGAGAGAGAGGGAGAGAGAGAGAGAGACTGAAAGAGATAGAGAGCGAGGGAGACCGAGATAGAGAGAGGGAGACCGTGAGACAGACTGAAAGAGAGAGAGAGAGAGAGGGGGAGACCGAGAGAGAGAGAGAGACGGAGACTGAGACGGAGACCGAGAGAGAGAGAGAGAGCCTGGTAAAGTGAAAATCAATGCTGCTACAATAGCCTGAAGCCACACCATTGGTGCAACAATAAATGGCACAATTCACTACCACTAGAATAGAAATCAGCCCTTAACGGTCTGTTAGGAAAAGATAGAGGAGTCTACCGCTGACAACTGGTCAAGACAGCAGGGCCGCCGATGTGTGTGGAATGCAAAGGGCATTTTTACAGGTCCCATTGTTCACGTTCGCTCTCTTTCTCCTACTGCACCAGATTCCCTTTCAGAAACTTACATAGCACATTCATCCGTTAAAAAGGCTTTTGTCTAGTCCAATTCATAGCCTTGAGTTATTGTTGTAGTACATTTTATCATTGTAACTCTAACTACATTTGGAAAGAGATGCCCTTTTGTCATGTGCATGAAGATGTTCTTTAAAGAGAGGACAGATTAAATTATGTGCGGTTTTTTATTGTCCATTAGAAGCTATAGTGCACTTTAAAACAGGTTTAAGTGTTGGATTTTATACACCATGATGAAAGGAAGGGGAGAGAGTGAATCCGTGAAAGGGATTTCAGAAGTGGTAATTAAGAAGTTGAAATTATGATTTAATAAATTGTTGTTGACCTTGAACATCAAAAATCAAGGACAGTTTGCCCCAAGCGAGTATTTAAAAATTACATCCAAAAGGATCATGTGGCTCATCTGATTGTGTAATCAATTAAACATTTCCCCCCCAAATGTTACAGGCAGATTAGACAGGTGGAGCCATCGGCTTACATACCATATCGAATATTAAATTAAATCTCAGCTTGTGGCATCTAGGCATTTTAATTAAAAACCCATGGGGGACTGTAGGGCCACTGTACATAGCCTTGTTACGAGGTCTCTACTCTCTAACTATAGTATAATTCTTTGAATAACAAGGACTTATTGCGTATGTATTTACAATTGGGGTTAGATGAGGGTTAGGGTAGCTAACACATAGCTAACTGATATGTTATACTGTGGCATACTTATAATACAATAAAGTCTGGAACCATTTTAAAATATAAGACAATATAACAACATCTGTGTGCTCCCAGGTGTACCATGCTGTTCCAATGTGAGTGTGGCGATATATAGCGCTGTAGTTGTAGTAGTTGTGGCACCAGTGGTGTATTCCTAGCCTGGTGACACCAGCCTACGTGTTTCCGCCTGAATTGATTTCAAGCTCATACTCAGTCTGGCCCAACCCCGTTGACAATCGTCTCCAGGACTCAAAATCCTGTAGGACCAATCAGCGAACAGTTCAGAGCTGTGACGCAAAACTCGCCTTGGAGGAAAAGACACGAAAAGCTATCGGAAAAGTTGTCTCAACTCTCGAGAACATCAGAAAATGAAAAGGAGAACAAGAGTATTTTCTTGTAAGTTTTATGATTGGAAAGGACGTCGTAGCTCTTCTCCCAACTGGCTTTGGGAAGAGTTTAATCTACCGAATGCTTACTAAACGTTGCTGATTGGTTAAGGGAACTCCAATGATTTTAAACCTCAAGCTAAGCACCCGCTCATCTCGGAAACGAAAATGCATAGCGTTTTGCCAGACTGAAAGACGGAATGAAATGGAGTCACAGGCTGGTAATGGCCAGGCTAGTGTATTCCAGGCTATATGCAGGTATACGGAGTATACCCACTTATTATTCAGTCAGCATGGCGTATACCCACTTCTCAAAACAGGGCGTTTATCCTGTGCTGTACGGGCTGCTTAAAAAAATTGCAATATTAAGAGTATACCCACTTCTCCAGGGACCACTACACCACTGTGTGTAACCCACTACTCATGAGATGTGCCGGAGGACACATGAGTGCTCCGGAGGGGTGAAGGACAAGGGAAGGAGCGCTGAGGGGGAATGGAAGAGCTGGCAGGGAGGAGGAGGCGTCACTTAGCCCAGAGCCTCCATCCCTGACAAGGCCACATCAATCTGTCATGCCGGAGAACTAACATTTGCTGCCATCCAGTCTGGCTGATGTTCATTGAGTTTAAGAGAGCCAGAAGGACACCAGCTAGGGGGAGCGCCTATCTGTCTTCACAAACGACACTGACGCTGTGTCCAGGGAAGTGTCTGCATCCAGGCCTGTGTGTCGAGGGAAGTGTCTGCATCCAGGCCTGTGTGTCCAGGGAAGTGTCTGCATCCAGGCCTGTGGCACCTCGGTTAATGTCACTGCAAGGAAACGGATTCATTCCCAGCTCCGTCATGACAATACTGTCCTGTGTGAACATTAGTTCTCAGGTCCATCATGACAATACTGTCCTGTGTGAACATTAGTTCTTAGGTCGATCATGAAAACACTGTCCTGTGTTAACATTAGTTCTTAGGTCGATCATGAAAACACCGTCCTGTGTGAACATTAGTTCTTAGGTCGATCATGAAAACACTGTCCTGTGTGAACCAGTGTTGTACCTGAACGCGTTCATTGAACGAAAGTTCATGAACTCGTTCATAATTTTGGTGAACGTGAACTGAACGTTCTGTATTATTGCCTGATGAACGAAATATAGACATATAGAGATTTAGACTTTTTTTTAGCTCGCAACAAATTGAAAAAATTAACTGAACTAGTTCATTTTTTGGAGCTGTAAACTTAGTTCAAATTTTTTGAATTATGAACTATGAACTGAACTAGTTCATTTTAAAATGTGTGAACTATGAACTGAACTAGTTCATGTAGAAAGTGAACTTTCCCAACACTGGTGTGAACATTCAATTATCAGGTTGTCCTTGATGGTACTATCAATTGTGTTAGTGAGAATTGTCTAGTTTTTCTATGTGATTCTGTACTTTGTTTTCTGTCTGTGGTCCTGTTAGTTTTGTCCTCTGTCCTTGTATTTTCTGTTAATGTTTTCACTTGCTGCCTGCCACTCTTGGCCAGGACTCCCTGGAAGAAGAGCCATTGTGGCTCAATGGGACTTTTCCTGGTAAAACAAGGGTTAAATAAAAAAAATAAAAAAATCATGAAAACACTATCCTGTGTGAACATTCATTCAAGTTCAAGTTTGTTGCCATTTGCTCCATTTGACGTGTGATTGAAGTCTTTATTACATCAAATGTGTTTCTTACTCATGAATGAAATCTGACCAAAGGCGTTTTACAGTTTGTCCGTCTTCTACTCTGTTTCTTCCTAGCCTTTGTGCTGAGCTGTGGTCTGCCGAAGAGGCCAGCCAATGGTGGGGTGAAAGTCAGCAGCCTCAATGTTGGAGGGGAGGCCTTCTTCTTCTGCCTGACCGGTTACCAGCTCCAGGGCTTTTCCTCTCTCACCTGCCGCAACGCCACCGCCCCCTACTGGACGGGCAGAGAGCCCAAATGCCAGGGTAAGAAGGGTCTGTATGTGTGTATGCATGTATGTATGTATGTATGCATGTATGTATGTATGTATGTATGTATGTATGTATGCATGTATGTATGTATGTATGTATGTATGCATGTATGTATGTATGTATGCATGTATGCATGTATGTATGTATGTATGTATGTATGCATGTATGTATGTATGTATGTATGTATTTATGTATGTACAGTATGTACACTGCAAAAAATGCTTTTCTAACCTAGTGTTATTACTCTTATATTGAGATGAAAAATCGAGTTGGTCTTGTTTCTAGCTAAATTGTACTTACCTAGTGATTTCTTGGTAAGGTTATTTGTACCTATTTCAAGCAAATATTACTTATTTTAAGAAATCTTAACAAGCCAAATTTGCTTAACGCACTGGCAGCCAAATTTGCTTGTTTTAAGCAAAATCCTGCTTAAATATGTAATTATTTGTCTTAAATCTAGAGGGGCATTTTTTGCAGTGTACTTGAAACGGCAGTGGCACTTTATTTTAATGGTTTATCATTTGATAGTCAAGAAACAGTCTTTCACAAACACACAAAAACTTTAACACACTTGTCAACTATTCTTTAACTCTAAACTGTGAACATATGCTTCAGTTAACCCTACCTTTGGCCACAAACCTGAGCCTCTTGGCCTTCCTTGTCATCAGCAGATAGAGAGATGGTATCAGAGTCTACCAGATGGTTTGTTGACTCGTAAAGGCCCAATGAAATAAAGCTGAATAAAAATCCACAATATGCCACCCATACACACATACACACACACACACACACACACACACACACACACACACACACACACACACACACACAGACACACACACACACACACACACACACACAGATGGGCTTCATTCCCACCGTGCCACGTCTGAATAAATATTCAAATTCAAGGTTTCTGGCAGTGTTTGGATTTCTGACCAATGAAGATGTGAGAAAGTAAAAGTCGATGAAAAATAAAATGATGTGTTAAGTGACAGCTGTCACTCACTCCACTTTCACTTTCTAGGAGATTTAAACCCTCCTTAAGTGTCCACATGTCTTTTAAAACGATGCAGTGAGTAGTTTAACTTTTGCTTTAAACGTTTAGAAGGATGATGTACTGATGCTGTGAGGAGTTTACTTTAGCTTTAAACTTTTAGAAGGATGATATACTGAGGGTCTGTAGTGAGGAGACAGAAGCAGGTGTGTGTTGACCTGTGCTAACGTTAGTCTACAGTTCAGTAGAGGTGTTGTCGTATGAGCTGTGGTGTTTCTCTTCATGAAGAGGTGTGGTGTTGACCTGTGCTAACGTTAGTCTACAGTTCAGTAGAGGTGTTGTCGTATGAGCTGAGGTGTTTCTCTTCATGAGCAGGTGTGGTGTTGACCTGTGCTAACGTTAGTCTACATCTCAGTTGAGTTGTTGTCGTATGAGCTGTGGTGCTTCTCTTCGTGAAGAGGTGTGGTGTTGACCTGTGCTAACGTTAGTCTACAGCTCAGTTGAGTTGTTGTCGTATGAGCTGTGGTGCTTCTCTTCATGAGGAGGTGTGGTGTTGACCTGTGCTAACGTTAGTCTACAGCTCAGTAGAGGTGTTGTCGTATGAGCTGTGGTGCTTCTCTTCATTAGGAGGTGTGGTGTTGACCTGTGCTAACGTTAGTCTACAGTTCAGTTGAGTTGTTGTTGTATGAGCTGTGGTGTTCCTCTTCGTGACGGTGCTCTACCGTCATCTGTGTGTCCTCAGCTCTAGCGTAAGGAAAAGCTAGCGTGCGCTGCATCCCAACAGGAATGCTGATGCTGTTGGTTGAATTAGGAACAGACTGTGAATACATCTCACCTGCTCTGTCATATTCATGCATATGCTGCCAGCCCTGTGCCCATAGCCCAGTGGGAGTGATGGGTGGGTGTGTCTCTGACCGCAGATGTTAATTAAAGGTCCTCCTCTGCTGTGCACCCATTGGAGGTCTCTGGTCCCCCCCCCCCCCTGTTTAGGCTGACTGGAGGTGGCCGTAAAATCTTGATCGATTTTTATAGCCTGAATCTTAAGCGCGTTGCCAATAGCTGTGAATATGAACAAGTCACACTGTTTATAACTCCAGATCTACTCTGCCACTCCATCATAGCTCTGCAGACCCTGATGTTTATTATTTACATATTGTTATTTGCAATATCCATTATACTTCCCTATTAGCATACATATGTGACATTAGCATATAGATTGTAAATATGCTAAAAGTATGCAGCTTTTGCTGCATTGCAGACTGTTATTGTTGTATTTATGTTGTCAACAATACATTGGTAAAACACTTTGTGTAGCAGGGGGACAAACCAGATTACAGCTGACTGACTAATGATCTGGCTAATGACCTGGCTCTGATCCGCTTCTGATGTGGGCCTAATCTGGGCCTCATCTTGGCCTAATCTGGGCTAGATCTGTTCCAAAGCCAGAAGTTAATAGTGAAGTTGTCCCCATCCCTTCGGGTGTGTGTTTGCTGTATTTCATTCTTAATTCCCTGGATGTATGAGTCGTTGCTTTAGTGTGGACAAACAAGTTTCTTGGGTTTTACATAATAAAACACACACACACACACACACACACACACACACACACTGGCACACACTGACACAGAGACACACACACACACACACACACACACACGCACACACACGCACACACACACACACACACACACACACACACACACACACACACACACACACACACAATTAAAAAGACATAATACTGTCATGAGGCTGTAGGAAGGGCCATTAGACCAAAAGCAGGACTGGTAAAATGGAATAAAGAAAGTCCATAAAGTAAACAAAGAATACACATGTGATGCCTTTTCCTCTCTTCTTCTCCCTCTCTCTCTCCTTCTCCCTCTCTCTTTCCCTCTCTCTCTCCTTCTCCCTCTCTCTCTCACCTTCTCCCTCTCTCTCTCTCCTTCTCCCTCTCTCTCTCTCCTTCTCCCGCTCTCTCTCACCTTCTCCCTCTCTCTCTCCTTCTCCCTCTCTGTCTCTCTCCCTTTCCTTCTCCCTCTCTCTCTCTCTCCTTCTCCCTCTCTCTCTCTCTCCTTCTCCCTCTCTCTCTCTCCCTTTCCTTCTCCCTCTCTCTCTATCCTTCTCCCTCTCTTTCTCTCATCATCCCAGCCTCGTGTGGAGGAATGATTAAGAACGCAACGCTGGGTCAGCTGGTCTCTCCCGGGTTTCCAGGCAACTACAGCAACAACCTGACCTGCCACTGGGTCCTGGAGGCCCCTGAGGGCCACAGGCTCCATGTGCACTTTGAGAAGGTGGCCCTGGCCGAGGACGACGACAGGTACACACAGCAGCACTGTATAAATTGCCTTTTCCACTTCCTGGTAGCCTAAGCTAACGCTAACACTGACGACAGGTATACACAGCAGCACTGTATGAATTGCCTTTTCCACTTCCTGGTAGCCTAAGCTAACGCTAACACTGACGACAGGTACACTCAGCAGCACTGTATAAATGGCCTTTTCCCACTTCCTGGTAGCCTAAGCTTACGCTAACACTGAGCAACTCCAAGGGTTGAGCCATGGTGCATCCTCGGAGATGAAAGCAAATCAAACCTGAGGCTTTTCTCTTTAATGAATAAGTGCTTTTTTATTTTGGAAATGAGGCCCTGGCCGAAGACAATGATGGATGAGAACCAAGTTCCAAGTTCTTTGTAGGCTATGTATGGTCACCTATGGAAGACTAGGCTATGTATGGTCAACTATGGAAGGCTATGTATGGTCACCTATGGAAGGCTATGTATGGTCAACTCTGGAAGGCTGTATATGTTTTTACTTTGAGGCACTGGCCCAGGGCAAACATGCTAATAGGTAGATACTGTCGTTAAACTACCTGACCTTTAAACTACCTGACCTTTGAACTACTGACCTTTGTGTGTATTTCTATCTTAAGTTTGCCGTAAACAAATGCAACTACTGGTAGATAACAGGTTCCAAGCTTCCTTCTATGAGACATTGGCCCTGACTGAAAGGAATTGTAGGTAGCTGGCAGTGTTCACACTCCCTGCCTGAGCTTCTCAGTCCCACTCTCTGAGCTGCTCATGGGTGACCACCTCACTAATTATATGACAACCCGACCAACCAGAAGTAAGACAGTTTACACAAGGGCAAGTTTCAAAACACACACACACATACACACACACACACACACACACACACACACAAACACACACACACAAACACACACATAATTCCCAAGTTAATGCAGAGCTCAGAGAGGTAGGGGTTGAGAAAGGATGGGGAGATTTAACTCACTTCAAATGATTT
>NC_137920.1:76960210-76965210 GCF_963457725.1 Sprattus sprattus
CCTCTCTCCACCTCCTCCTCTCTCCACCTCCCCCTCACTCCACCTCCTCCTCTCTCCACCTCCTCCTGACTCCACCTCCTCCTCTCTCCACCTCCTCCTCACTCCACACTCCTCTCCACCTCCCCCTCTCTCCACCTCCTCCTGACTCCACCTCCTCCTCTCTCCACCTCCTCCTCACTCCACTCTCCTCTCCACCTCCTCCTCTCTCCACCTCCTCCTCACTCCACACTCCTCTCCACCTCCTCCTCTCTCCACCTCCTCCTCACTCCACACTCCTCTCCACCTCCTCCTCACTCCACCTCCCCCTCGCTCCACCTCCTCCTCACTCCACACTCCTCTCCACCTCCCCCTCTCTCCACCTCCTCCTGACTCCACCTCCTCCTCTCTCCACCTCCTCCTGACTCCACTCTCCTCTCCACCTCCTCCTCTCTCCACCTCCCCCTCACTCCACACTCCTCTCCACCTCCTCCTCTCTCCACCTCTTCCTCACTCCAAACTCCTCTCCACCACCTCCTCCTCACTCCACACTCCTCTCCACCTCCTCCTCTCTCCACCTCATCCTCTCTCCACACTCCTCTCCACCTCCTCCTCGCTCCACCTCCTCCTCTCTCCACCTCCTCCTCACTCCACACTCCTCTCCACCTCCTCCTCTCTCCACCTCCTCCTCTCTCCACTTCCTCCTCTCTTCACCTCCTCCTCTCTCCACCTCCTCCTCACTCCACTCTCCTCTCCACCTCCTCCTCTCTCCACCTCCTCCTCTCTCCACACTCCTCTCCACCTCCTCCTCGCTCCACCTCCTCCTCTCTCCACCTCCTCCTCTCTCCACCTCCTCCTCCTCTCTCCACTTCCTCCTCTCTTCACCTCCTCCTCTCTCCACCTCCTCCTCACTCCACACTCCTCTCCACCTCCTCCTCTCTCCACCTCTTCCTCACTCCAAACTCCTCTCCACCTCCTCCTCGCTCCACCTCCTCCTCGCTCCACCTCCTCCTCTCTCCACCTCCTCCTCCTCACTCCACACTCCTCTCCACCTCCTCCTCTCTCCACCTCTTCCTCACTCCAAACTCCTCTCCACCACCTCCTCCTCACTCCACACTCCTCTCCACCTCCTCCTCGCTCCACCTCCTCCTCTCTCCACCTCCTCCTCACTCCACACTCCTCTCCACCTCCTCCTCTCTCCACCTCCTCCTCGCTCCACACTCCTCTCCACCTCCTCCTCTCTCCACCTCCCCCTCACTCCACACTCCTCTCCACCTCCTCCTCGCTCCACCTCCTCCTCACTCCACACTCCTCTCCACCTCCTCCTCTCTCCACTTCCTCCTCTCTCCACCTCCTCCTCTCTCCACCTCCTCCTCACTCCACTTCCTCCTCTCTTCACCTCCTCCTCACTCCACTCTCCTCTCCACACTCCTCTCCACCTCCTCCTCTCTCCACCTCCTTCTCACTCCACACTCCTCTCTACCTCCTCCTCTCTTCACCTCCTCACTCCAAACTCCTCTCCACCTCCTCCTCACTCCACACTCCTCTCCACCTCCTCCTCTCTCCACCTCCTCCTCTCTCCACCTCCTCCTCACTCCACCTCCTCCTCTCTCCACCTCCTCCTCACTCCACCTCCTCCTCACTCCACACTCCACACTCCTCTCCACCTCCTCCTCACTCCACCTCCTCCTCTCTCCACCTCCTCCTCACTCCACCTCCTCCTCACTCCACACTCCACACTCCTCTCCACCTCCTCCTGACTCCACTCTCCTCTCCACCTCCTCCTCTCTCCACCTCCTTCTCACTCCACTCTCCTCTCCACTTCCTCCTCTCTTCACCTCCTCCTGACTCCACCTCCTCCTCTCTCCACCTCCTCCTCTCTCCACCTCCTCCTCTCCACTTCCTCCTCTCTTCACCTCCTCCTGACTCCACCTCCTCCTCTCTCCACCTCCTCCTCTCTCCACCTCCTCCTCTCTCCACCTCCTCCTCTCTACTTCCTCCTCTCTTCACCTCCTCCTCTCTCCCTTCATTTCAAATCAGCAGCTGTCTTGTTCCAAAAGAGAAATAAGTAAATGAGCTGCTATCTACTTCCCTCTCCTCTCAAGACCAGTTCTGTAATGAGCTGCTATCTAATTCCCTCTCCTCTCAAGACCAGTTCTGTAATGAGCTGCTATCTAATTCCCTCTCCTCTCCAGACCAGTTCTGTAATGAGCTGCTATCTACTTCCCTCTCCTCTCCAGACCAGTTCTGTAATAAGCTGCTATCTAATTCCCTCTCCTCTCCAGACCAGTTCTGTAATGAGCTGCTATCTACTTCCCTCTCCTCTCCAGACCAGTTCTGTAATAAGCTGCTATCTAATTCCCTCTCCTCTCCAGACCAGTTCTGTAATGAGCTGCTATCTAATTCCCTCTCCTCTCCAGACCAGTTCTGTAATGAGCTGCTATCTACTTCCCTCTCCTCTCCAGACCAGTTCTGTAATGAGCTGCTATCTAATTCCCTCTCCTCTGAAGACCAGTTCTGTAATAAGCTGCTATCTAATTCCCTCTCCTCTCCAGACCAGTTCTGTAATGAGCTGCTATCTAATTCCCTCTCCTCTCCAGACCAGTTCTGTAATAAGCTGCTATCTAATTCCCTCTCCTCTCCAGACCAGTTCTGTAATAAGCTGCTATCTAATTCCCTCTCCTCTGAAGACCAGTTCTGTAATAAGCTGCTATCTAATTCCCTCTCCTCTCCAGACCAGTTCTGTAATAAGCTGCTATCTAATTCCCTCTCCTCTGAAGACCAGTTCTGTAATAAGCTGCTATCTAATTCCCTCTCCTCTGAAGACCAGTTCTGTAATAAGCTGCTATCTAATTCCCTCTCCTCTCCAGACCAGTTCTGTAATGAGCTGCTATCTAATTCCCTCTCCTCTGAAGACCAGTTCTGTAATAAGCTGCTATCTAATTCCCTCTCCTCTCCAGACCAGTTCTGTAATGAGCTGCTATCTAATTCCCTCTCCTCTCCAGACCAGTTCTGTAATAAGCTGCTATCTAATTCCCTCTCCTCTCCAGACCAGTTCTGTAATAAGCTGCTATCTAATTCCCTCTCCTCTGAAGACCAGTTCTGTAATAAGCTGCTATCTAATTCCCTCTCCTCTCCAGACCAGTTCTGTAATAAGCTGCTATCTAATTCCCTCTCCTCTGAAGACCAGTTCTGTAATAAGCTGCTATCTAATTCCCTCTCCTCTGAAGACCAGTTCTGTAATAAGCTGCTATCTAATTCCCTCTCCTCTCCAGACCAGTTCTGTAATGAGCTGCTATCTAATTCCCTCTCCTCTGAAGACCAGTTCTGTAATAAGCTGCTATCTAATTCCCTCTCCTCTCCAGACCAGTTCTGTAATAAGCTGCTATCTAATTCCCTCTCCTCTGAAGACCAGTTCTGTAATAAGCTGCTATCTAATTCCCTCTCCTCTGAAGACCAGTTCTGTAATAAGCTGCTATCTAATTCCCTCTCCTCTCCAGACCAGTTCTGTAATGAGCTGCTATCTAATTCCCTCTCCTCTGAAGACCAGTTCTGTAATAAGCTGCTATCTAATTCCCTCTCCTCTCCAGACCAGTTCTGTAATGAGCTGCTATCTAATTCCCTCTCCTCTCCAGACCAGTTCTGTAATAAGCTGCTATCTAATTCCCTCTCCTCTCCAGACCAGTTCTGTAATAAGCTGCTATCTAATTCCCTCTCCTCTGAAGACCAGTTCTGTAATAAGCTGCTATCTAATTCCCTCTCCTCTCCAGACCAGTTCTGTAATAAGCTGCTATCTAATTCCCTCTCCTCTGAAGACCAGTTCTGTAATAAGCTGCTATCTAATTCCCTCTCCTCTGAAGACCAGTTCTGTAATAAGCTGCTATCTAATTCCCTCTCCTCTCCAGACCAGTTCTGTAATGAGCTGCTATCTAATTCCCTCTCCTCTGAAGACCAGTTCTGTAATAAGCTGCTATCTAATTCCCTCTCCTCTCCAGACCAGTTCTGTAATGAGCTGCTATCTAATTCCCTCTCCTCTCCAGACCAGTTCTGTAATAAGCTGCTATCTAATTCCCTCTCCTCTCCAGACCAGTTCTGTAATAAGCTGCTATCTACTTCCCTCTCCTCTCCAGACCAGTTCTGTAATGAGCTGCTATCTACTTCCCTCTCCTCTCCAGACCAGTTCTGTAATGAGCTGCTATCTAATTCCCTCTCCTCTCCAGACCAGTTCTGTAATAAGCTGCTATCTACTTCCCTCTCCTCTCCAGACCAGTTCTGTAATGAGCTGCTATCTACTTCCCTCTCCTCTCCAGACCAGTTCTGTAATGAGCTGCTATCTAATTCCCTCTCCTCTCCAGACCAGTTCTGTAATGAGCTGCTATCTACTTCCCTCTCCCCTCAAGACCAGTTCTGTAATAAGCTGCTATCTAATTCCCTCTCCTCTCCAGACCAGTTCTGTAATGAGCTGCTATCTAATTCCCTCTCCTCTCCAGACCAGTTCTGTAATGAGCTGCTATCTAATTCCCTCTCCTCTCCAGACCAGTTCGGATGTCCATGCTGACCCTTAGAGAGCGGAGATGACTGAGAGTTTTCATTGATTTCTTTCACACTTCCTTTGTCAAAGAACAGAGGGAATAAATCTTAATTCATGTCTTGTGATGGCTGACTATTTTGTAATGGAAATTCTCCATCAGCTCCATCAATCTATATTTGTCATCGCCGCAAATGAAATGTGCATAAAAAAGAAGGGCGCAGGTTCTTGGAATTGATTCTTCAACCAGATAGATAGATAGATAGATGGATACTTTATTGATCCCGAGGGAAATTAAGGACAGTTTTGCGGTCATTATCGAGTCATGCCAGAAGAAACCCTGCTTGAAGTTTTTTTTTTATTTCTCTCTGCAGGACATAAAGGTGTTTGATAGCAGTGTGAAAGTGATCAGCCTTTCCCCACAGTAGCCTGGTCACTGATCAGTATCCCCACAGTAGCCTGGTCACTGATCACCCTTTCCCCACAGTAGCCTGGT
>NC_137920.1:76970210-77002710 GCF_963457725.1 Sprattus sprattus
CAAGACTATTCAAACTGTAGCTTGGCAGGCCATTTTTACACCATTGTGAAAAACCCTAATGACTAACTGTTGCCTGTGCCATGCCTGACCTCATCAATGACTCACTGTGGCAGCTAATGCCAAAAATAATAAATGTATCTCTATAAATACTTAATGAATGAAGATTACTTATACGCCTGGAATGCAGATGTGATGTACTTTGTGTGGCGGCCCGGAAATGATCTCCGCTCTTGTGTTTTGATGATGGCTCATGAATTGTAAATGAGAGCATTAGTATTTGCTAGAGTAAATGTATCCAATGGTCAGAGGTTCAACACTGCAAATGAGGCTATGCGGCCAGATACACTATTATTATAACTGCCATCATTTCAAGTGTGCTAAGATCCTGAAGCATTTTGCATTGACCCAGAGGTGGGTTAGCTTAATGATGCTTTTCTGTCTTCATGTGTTATTTCACACGTTCCACTATGTTATTGTGTTTTCTATAGCCTCCTCTTCAGACTACGTGAATGAGCGGCGGTTAGAAGGTAGGTTGTGGTCATACTCAAGTAAACATACTGTTGTATGTATGTATGTATGTATGTATGTATGTATGTATGTATGTATTTATGTATGTATGTATGTATGTACAGTATGTATGTATGTATGTATGTATGTATGTATGTATGTATTTATGTATGTATGTATGTATGTATGTATGTATGTATGTATGTATTTATGTATGTATGTATGTATGTATGTATGTATGTATGTATGTGTGTGTGTATGTATGTATGTATGTATGTATGTATGTATGTATGTATGTATGTATGTATGTATGTATTTATGTATGTATGTGTGTGTGTGTGTGTGTGTGTGTGTGTGTGTGTGTGTGTGTGTGTGTGTGTGTGTGTGTGTGTGTGTGTGTGTGTGTGTGTGTGTGTGTGTGTGTGTGTGTGTGTGTGTGTGTGTGTGTGTGTGTGTGTGTGTGTGTGTGTGTGTGTGTGTGTGTGTGTGTATGTATGTATGTATGTATGTATGTATGTATGTATGTATGTATGTATGTATATATGTATGTATGTATGTTAGAAGAGATGCTATGGACATGACTTGACTCTTTCCTTCTCTTGTTGATTCAGTTGAAAGCTCTGACGCAGACACAGGCACCAACATAGCCATAGCGGTGATGCTTCCAGTAGCAGTGGTTCTGGCAGTGACGTTTGTGATGTACGTCTTCTTCTACAGGTAATTCAATGAATACCTCAAAAGCAGATGTACATAATATTTAAAAGTGTAGTTTGATTGATAATCCAATACAATTTCCTTTTTTCAAATTTGGCAAATTGCTCCCTCCAGTCTTCTAGCTGTCTGTTCTGTGTGTGCGCACTCAAAAAAAAAACTCTGTTGTACACCAGCTGATAAATGTAATTTGTATCCGGGCATACTTTTGTCTTGCATGACTCAATGGCATAAATGGTGTCAATAACAGGTTGATCACAAAAAAAAAACTTTAAAGTTTAATGAAATGAAGTATAATGAGGGAATTATGCTGTTGTCTTGGTTTCCTCCTTCCCAGGCTGCAAGGGAAATCTCTGCACATTCCCACCTCCTCACTGCCCCCCTATGACAACATGACCGAGGAGTCAGCCTTCAGCAATCCCATTTATGAGGCTGGAGTAAGTATGGATTCCCTGAACTTCAGGGATGTGGACTCACAGAACACTATTGTCTTGTCCTGAGCCCATGTTCCACGACCCAGTCGAGCTGAGCCGGTGCCGTCTGAACCGACCTGCTCGCTCTCATCACCCCCGTTTGTGAGCTGCCATTGTCATTCCATGTCAAGCCACCAGAGGGAGCTCTTCACCCACATGAGCTGCCCTGTCATTCCATGTCAAGCCACCAGAGGGAGCTCTTCACCCACATCATCAGCACTCATCCACTGAGGCACAGCTCTTGTTCCTCAACATGACAGATCCAACAGAAACCATCCCACTGTCCGGTCACCTTGTGTTGCTGTCAATCCCAAAGTACTTGAGTACTCATGCTCCTTCCTGTGTCATATCCATGTCATGTTATTTGTGTTTGTCAGTGTTTAAGACATTTTATCAGACCTGAAAATTGTCATTTAATTGTATTGTCTGAGTCTGGCATGAGAAATGTTTGACTCGGCAAATCTTCATGCACTTTAATGTAAAGACATTTAAGTTTAGATTAAACTGTGTTAAAACTATAGTTAAAACTTAAGTAAAATGTCTGACATCTGGTAAAATATAATAGACAATAGCTATGTGTGTCAAGAAGTTAAAAATGACTGGAAAGCAAAAAGTTTTACAAAACAAAGTCAAGATGTAGCAAGCAGGTCCAACTATTTTCAGACAGTGTTTTAAATAATGATCACTAGTGTGATGTTGTTTGCTTCAAAACTTAATTCTTTATATTTGTTTTGTGGACACTGACTGCTAACACCAAAGTGATGGGTTTGATTATCAGGAGGCATATGCACTTTAAGTTTCTTTGAATTTGTAAAAATTCAAACATCGCAATAATTATAACTGCATAAATCAGAAAAGAGACAAGTACACTAAACTGATGGGATAGGGGAAGTAGAAAAATATCACCTTAACTTAAGCAATTGCTCATGGTTCTTAATTGACTTTATGAATAAATGCTTCATCACAATGTCTATTGGCCTCAGCTTGTGCTCTTCGATAATCAATGCCTGTGTCTGTGTGTGTGTGTGTGTCTGTGTCTGTGTCTGTGTCTGTGTCTGTGTGTGTGTGTGTGTGTGTGTGTGTGTGTGTGTGTGTGTGTGTGTGTGTGTGTGTGTGTCTCTGTGTGTGTCTCTGTGTGTGTCTGTGTGTCTGTGTGTCTGTCCCTGCTCTGACTACCCCTGCAGAGGAACCACGAGGTGAGGTCTCTCATAGGGCCTGAATGTCAGCATTAAGTCATGTCACGACCAAGCCACGACCATGTCCTGCATCTCTGTTGAGTCTGTCCATCAGTCTATGTCACTTTGTGTTGGGCTATGACGACTCTCCATCTGCGCTGTGTCTTGTCAGCAGACAGAGTGAACACACAGACACATACACACAGAAGAACACACACACACACACACACACACACACACACACACAATGACACACACACACACACACACAATGACACACACACACATACACACACACACACACACACACACACACACAGACACATACACACACAATATGAAGCTCAACGACTCATATTGTCTGAAGAACCAAATCTTGTCAAGTCATGCATAGGTTTATGCATATGGACAGTTTGCATCGGTCTAGTGTTGGTTCTCTCGTCTCTCTGCATATTACAGCGTTCTGGTCAACGTCTGTTATTGCATGCGTCATATCATTGTTTTTTGGCTTTCTTTTTGTGTCACCATGTTTTGTTAGCATGAAACCGTCTTCAGGTCAAATGTGCATCTCAATTAGGATCTACTCACTGTCCATCATCTCTGGTATTGTCTCACACTAAATAATCAAGCAGAATTAAGTAAAAGCTTCTTTTATCTCTGATTTAGATCAGGTTTCATTCCATAAATGCATATTTTACATTGCAGTCAGATCTGACTTTGCTGTTGTTTGCGTTATGTATTATTTATGAAGGTCATTAGATCTGTCTGATTTCTGTACAGTCTTATTAGCTTTATCTAGAGCAATATAAGATCACTTCCCTGCCTGATCCCTTTGCACTTGAATGATCTTACTGGTGATGTTTCTTTGACCTCCACAGGAAAGAAGACAATATGAGGTGTCAATCTAGAGAAAGTTCAGGCAGGGAAGGTCCAGTGCGCGCACACACAAACAAACAAACAAGGCCTTGCCTTGTGACCCCCTTGACCCCGTGCTCCTGCCTTTTCGTACTCTCCATCCCCTCCTCCCCCTGGATCCTGTAAATACGTTTTCTCCAAAGGACCTTATGAGCTCTGTACAGACCAGACGGCGGGCAACATGATATTATTTTTGTAAAGATTCGCTGACAACGGCTTATCCTCATTGTGTTACCCTCTCTGATGGTTCGACAAGAAAGCCCCATGTTTTGAAAATGACACACTTATGCACGGATTTCCAATCATCCATTTGTCATTCCGAGCACTTCGCTTCAGCTGAAACCTCACAGGAAGCCGGATGTCTGTTAACTCATTTGCAGTGATTCCACTGGACCATTGTACACACATAACGCAACTCAGTCTGCTGTATTTCACACAAAAAAAAAGGTATTACAGAATATCTGCATGGGGTTCGTCTTTCCTAAACGTTTTGTGAATAAACTCGGTCTCCAAATGAAAATGTGTCTGGTGTCCTCAGTACAGGCTCAACACAACAGTGTTTATTTGAATAAGTATGCATTTTCTGCATATTGCATTTTTGTCCACAATGCTTGTTTTCATTTCTACATGATTTATTCCGTGTAAGGATGGCAAGGAAGTCAGGTACTAAAAAAAAATTATGTTGTTTCGCCACAACCATGTTGTGTTTTGAGTTTTAGTATTAAAAACGCCAGAAATGAACAAGTGTGTGTTTTCTTTCTTGTATGCTTTGCTGTGGCGATGAGTATTGTGATCACTATTACCAGAATATGTCCACATATCGCATGGATAGCCAAAATCCTTCCACCGAGAGTACTGGTTAAAATTAGAAACATGACACAAAATAAGGCTATTGACCTCCGGTCATATGTTTGCCAACACAAAAACAGGGATTTTCACATGTTTTTCTGCAAAGGCATCAAACATTGCCTAGCCTGCCTTCTCAGAGACAAGAAAGAGATTAGTAGGTTTAAAAGTATCTGGTTTGCTTGGTAGATAATACAACAAGTATACACACTTTTTTTTTAGATTGTGTAGAAGATTTTCATTTGCATTTACAAATTCCTTTCTGGGGTGGCCTTTACGTTTGTTTAAAAGCTAAGTGACTCATAAAAAACTGAGATGAATCAAATGAATTGCAAAAATGAAAACATTGCATACAAGTGTAGTCTTCATCAAGGCCTTATGGTTTGGAATTGTACTCTGTTCTGTGCTGAGGAAAATGTAAGAATCTGCTCAGCCTCATAGCATACACATATGAACTTAGTTACAAATGACAGCTTTTGATAGACGTTAATATACTGTATGACTTTTGAGTGGGTTGGTCCGCAGGTTCAGACGTCGGCAAAAGAATGTTAGTCGGTAAAGTCGTGAAATTTGTCTTAAATGACCAAACGGTAACCTGAAACGCATCTACTCTATTCTCATAACAAAGTCTACCCAACCCCAACAACTGGGATGGCTCAAACACATTGGACATTGGTTGCAACGTGACTATACTGATCCAATAGGATCACGGCATTTGAAAACAATGTTTCTATGAAGGAGGGAAGACTAGTTGTAACTGTCGGCAGGCAGTTTAACCTATTATTAATCCCAAACGTCAAGCCTTATTTATATTTTCACATCCCTACGCCTAAACTATTATAAAATCTCGTGCTGAAATCCAAACGACTCAAAATGACGGAGTCTGGCGCGGTCTATACGTTTTCGTTGGCATTGCAAATATGGCTGCAAGGTCTTTTTGAGTGGCGCATGCGCAAATGTATGTAAACGTACGACGATGCATCGACGTAAAGTTGTGTTGAATTCGATATTCACTTGCAGCATATTTAGGTATCCTCATTCTGAGGTCCTGCCTGCGGTTAAAGCCCAGCCTTTGGTGTAATATTATGACGACAAAACTGAATTTTGCCAGTTATGTAGGTTTTTTTCCTCAACAAAAATGTAGATTATCTTCCACCACAGTTTTGTATCATGTTGAAATAATAATGACACAATTAAAGCATTTTGTTTTGATATGTATACAAGATTTTGAACTGACGAGTCTGTGAGAGCTCGTTTCATTTGGTCCGTAAATTCTCAAAAATAATTGGGAGATATTCCAGCATCTTTGGCTTGCGATTTTGCCCATAGAAATAGAATACGTATTCTATGTCTATGTTGAACGCAAAACCAACTTTACGTCAGTAGTTTGCGCCAACTCCGTAGAGAGGATGTGGCGAGCTATGCTGGGACTGATGCACAGCGTTTATTCATAACAACAATGATATCCCCGTTGGATTATCAACATTAACGGACACTTTGCATTTTGAGGACTGGCGACTGCCACAGTACGTCTTCTGCTGCAGAATTTGGGATGTATCGTGAATAATTTCTTCGCCAAAACCATGGAAAACAATATATTTGTCTCTTTACAAAGCATCATTGCTACCGACAACCACCGGAGTGCGTCTGATCATCACTATACACGATAGGCCTCTGGAAGGTTATACTTTGGGGATTTTGGGTACCAGACAATCGACGGACTTGTTTTATCAAGGTGCCTGTTCTTCCTCACAGAAGATGTTTTTGTTGAGCATTAAAACTGAGCGTATTGAGCTGCAGGCCAACACCTGAGGCTTGTCTGGCTTGCAGATGAAGAAAAGCTTGGCGAGCCTATTTCCAGTTAGCACACGTTAGCTAGCTAACGTCACAGCCCACCGTTGCTGGCTAGCTAACACATTGGACTCAATTGGGGATTTTACTGGCTCACATTTCAAGAGGCATTTATGGGATAGGATTTTAAACAAAATCCTACTAGAGGACTATTGTTAAAGCACTTGCTTGCTTGGACTAGCAAGACTTGTTCAGCTAGCCGCTAGCTAGCTTATTTGTTGGATACCTCGGCTGTTTGCCTACATTAGTTGTAGAAATGTGGGGGAAAATGGAGACTCCGACGATTGTGTACGATTTGGACACCTCCGGTGGACTAATGGAGGTAAGATGTCGAACAAAAACACAGTTCCAGGTGTTAAACATGCCATGTTTTCTTTTCTTTGCCTTAACCGATGCAGAACTACTGCTAGTCTGCCAAAATTAGCCTTCAAGCAACAAAATAGGCTGCACGTTAGCATAGCTATGTTAGCTTTTTAACATTAGCTAGTATATGCACAGTGCTAGCTAGCTAGCTTGGCTTATAAACATCAACCTCAATGAATTGACTTGTTTTGCATGACATCAGCATCATTCTAGTATACAGTTGGGTATACTACTGTGTCATGTCAAGGAAAACGTGTGACTGTCTGTCAACATCTAGTCTTACATAAAGCTTGTCTGTTCAGTTTCCTTGGATGCTTTTTGATACCTCGTTAGCTAACCTTAGCCTAGCCAGTCAAGTTGAAGACAGATGAACGGGGCCCACCATGGCTGACACGTCTTGGAGCAATCCAAGAGGACGCCATGGCAAAACTTGCTAGCCAGCCAGCCCGCCAGTAATCCAAACAGACTGCTGTATTTGTCTATGTAAAAAGTTGCATTCTATAAACTAGTAACATCGTTAACAGTTATACATGTATGCTGTGTACCAGCTGAAGTCTAGGCAAGTTATTTCACTACTGTATTTGACAGATCTTATAGCTTTAGGTATAACGCCCAGGAGTAGGTAGGAATTAAGTATTTACTCCTGCTTTCATGCTTTACAGCAAATCCAGAACCTGGTGTCTCCACCGAAGTCGGAGGACAGCGAGAAAAGGAGTCGGAAGCTCGATAGAGGCACAAGGCGGACAGGCCGGGCCATGAATCATGACACCTGCGACAGTTGTAGAGAAGGGGGAGACCTCCTCTGCTGCGACCACTGTCCCGCTGCCTTCCACCTCCTATGCTGGTAACTTTTCTTTTTACTGCTCTTAAAAACACAACCTCACGAAATCCACCAGTGTGAACAGGGATTCAAATGACTATTAGCTGGGGGCTGTTGAGTAACTTCGTTGTATTTTAGATTCCCTTTTAACTACTGACACTGGAAAATAGCCCATGCCTGCTATGTGTCTGCGTAACTAGCTGCCAAACCTTTATACATGCTTCTGACTGTGGTCTTTCATGTTGTGGTTAAACTATCAGAGAGGATGACCATAGATGTGGTTAGGAGAAGACCTGTTTTTTTTTCTGCCGAAGAAATGCTAACCAAATACTTTGTGACTGGTGTATTTGAGTAAAAATGTCTTGCATGTGTATCCTAGGATAGGATAGCTGCTTCTGATTCAGCGGGTCTACCCTGCCAAAGACTTAACAACAGTCCACTGTATAGGATGGTAACTAGAAGCTTCTTCTGAGTGCCCTTTGGAAATTGCATCGCTTGTGGTTTGTGGCTTTTGGGAAGTCCTGTATCCCATGCAGATGTTGAATTGATTTTTTTTCTTTCTTCTTCTGTGCTGAGGAAGTAGCTTCGATTGGGCTCAGTAAGGTCAGTAAGTAACTGACCACATGTTGTGAAACGCTGCAGTCATTCTTGGTTATCATAGGGCGCCATAGAGAACAAACATTTGGTCAGAGAGGAGAGGAGAGGATGCTTTTACAGGAGAGGGTCTCTGTTTGTCTACTAGGCTTTGGGCTCTTCTGCAGTTGCTTAACTCTTGGAATGATACCCAGCTTTTTTCCTTTTTTTGGAAACCACTGGTTAAGGCCCATTTTATACTATTGTTTTCTCTGTGTAGTCCTATACAATTGAGTCTTTTACCACTTATTTTTAGATAAACATTTGGTATAACAATTCTGGAAATCATTGTTTTGCTCTGTGTTTGGTCCGATTTTGGTGGGTTGTATTTGGTGTGTGTGTGTGTGTGTGTGTGTGTGTGTGTTTTTGTGTGTATGAGTGTTTGTGCATGTATCCAAGGGTTTAAATGAATACATGTGTGCAAAGAGACCCGGCAAGGTTTTTCTCTGTGTTTCATTTTCACCCTGCGTTTTTCTTTTCGTCCCTTAAGCTTAAAAGGCATATAAATTACCTTAGTCCTAACAGAGACATTATGGTCCTACCCTGGCATATGAATGCTTTTTTTTGCTTTGCTTTCACACACCACACACACACAGACAGTCACACACACACACACACACACACACACACACACACACACACACACACACACACACAGTAGACTTTTAGTAGACATATAATATTCAGCACTTTAGCCCTCAAGATTTTAAAAGGCAGCTGTTGTTGCTGATTGGCTGAAGCAAGAACTTTGCTGTTGGCTGATTTAAGAGATCCAGTTTCACCCAGATACAGGATCAGTTGTCAGATGGTGGACATAGATGTAGGAAGTAGAGCAGATCAAATTCCCCCAACATATTTTAAGACCTGTTGCGTGTGTGTGTGTGTGTGTGTGTGTGTGTCTCTGTGTGTGTGTGTGTGTGTGTGTGTGTGTGTGTGTGTGTGTGTGTGTCTGTGTGCTACTCCACAGTAATCCACCTTTGAGTAGAGAGATGCTACCACCAGGAGATTGGATGTGCCACCGTTGTGCGGTGCGCAGGAAGGTAAGCCTCTCTCTGGCGGCATGTTTCTTTGTGGTTTAGTGGTCGAATAAATGAACCCCTTCAGGCCACTGGGATTTGCTTTAATTATGGGTCAGTTTTAGTTTTACCTGTAAGCACAAATAATCACGTTCTTTCTGATGAGTGTTAGACCTGCTAGTGGTAGATGAACAAGAACAAGCTGTGACTGTTCTGTTATCAATCAGGAAACTTTCAAAGACACCAGCATCCCAGCTGGCTAAGTATTTCTGAAGGAAATGGTGGTGGTTCAGTGGAATGCCAGTGTCTAAAACAGCAGTGTTATGTCTTCAGCAAACAAGCTGCCTTCCTTTACTCGCAGTAAAGGATGAAATAAAACAAAAAAAATTATGATAAGAAAAAAGTAATAATACAAAATAATAATAATAAGAAGAAAAAAGTAGCAGAGTCCCCCAGGGGGGGTGGTGGTGAAAAAAAAAAAAAAAAAATTAAACAAAAAAAAAAAACGAGCTGCCTTCCTCTCCCTCTCAGAAGCGCGAACAGAAGAAGGAGCAGATCAACGGGCTCCTGGAGAGGCAGCTGTCCAAGCGCTCCCAGTCCCCCGCCGGAGCCGAGCTGGAGCTGGGCACCCTGCGGTTGGACCCCACTGTGATGGTGGGCGCGCCTGGCCTGCGGGCGGCGGCCGTGGCCCAGGTTCGGCTCCTGGAGAGGAAGCCCAGCAGCCGGCCGGTCACCCCGACGTCCAACACCTCGTCCGCGGACACCCCGACGCCCTCGGAGCAGAACGACCTCGAGGAGGACCTGCTGGACGTGGAGGACGACGACGCTCGGGGGTTCGAGCCCGAGAGCTCGTCCAAGCCGGCCACCCTCAAGAGGACCTTTGACCTCCTTGTCGCCGCGGCGACGCAGAGGAACCCCACACAGTTCCAGCTTCCAGGGGAACTCAACTGCACGACACCACTACCAGGTAAGAAGGCAGACCAGCGCCCCCCTTAAACACACGCACAGAGATCAGCTGACTCTGAACAGCATTAACCCTGATAATGTAAACATCAGTGGCAGATTTTATCTTAGAAGTGGTTACTGTTTGGAATAAAAAGCATTGCTGTTGTCAAGCAACCAGGGTGTGTGTTCTCTCTAGAAAGTCTTATGTACACAAAGCTCCTTGGGGTCTTGTATATACGTGTGTGTGATCTGTCCAATAACTTGCCCTTGTCTGGGTAGGAACGTATCACTTTTATTTGTCATGTTTGGGTGCTGTGTAAATAGTTACATTGTAGAGAAAGCTCCTTGGGTTGTCAAGTAACACGAGATTGACAGTATTGTCCAATCCAATTTAAGAATCTGTTGTATAAATATTTCTGTAGGGTTTCCTCACCAGCTTTCTTGTTTGATCAGCTCTGTTGAGCTCACACTGATGGTCTGCTGTGGCCGTGTCCTTCCAGGAACCAGCAAGCGAAGGAGAAAAGAGGAGACGACGGGGAAGAACGCGAAGAGGCCTCAGCACGAGCGGGATCACCACGGACTCGTCCCGCTACCCGTCAAAGTCTGCTACACCTGCAACAGGTACGCAGCCTCTGGTTCACCCCTGCAGTCTCCACAGGTGCTCAGAGGGCTGTGTACTGTACAGGGGACAGTTAGAAACAGCAGCAGAAAATCACTGACCATTTACCAGTGTGTGGAGCTTATGACTTCCAAACACATTAGTTGGTTGATGAGGATAATAGTGTTGGTGCTCATGGGCATTTTTTACACACATTATGTTGCACTTCTATGCCCCAAGCTGATTGCTAGTTTATACTGCAGGTCACAAAGGCTATTGGGTTCTGTTAATTTCCACTTGAAATACTGCAGATACGACTAATTTTCTCCTTATTTAATTAGACTTCTTAATGTGACCTATTGATGCTTATGGTCATCTTGAAATAAGACATTTCACTTTTCCACATTGCATTGACTTTTTTCAGAGAGTACTTACTTTAAAACCTGTTAATTGAAGCAGAAAGAATGCAGTATTCTACTGAACCACAGTTCATAATGTATCATGATGAAATCTTATGTTACATTTCTCTCAGCCTACTGATGCAGAATGATAATATTGTTCTGCTGAACTGCAGTCTGAAGGTCTTAAGTATTTATGACGTTCAATCAATACACTAGTACCAGTGGTCAGAGAAGAGGCCTGTTGCCCTGGAGACAAGGCTTTGCAGGCAGTGTGGGGTGACTCTCTCTTGCTCTCTCTCTATCTCTCTCTGACCTTTCACGTGTGTGTGTGTGTGTGTGTGTGTGTGTGTGTGTGTGTACAGGAGCTGCCGTTTGGCACCGCTGGTCCAGTGTGATTACTGTCCGCTCCTCTTCCACATGGACTGTCTAGACCCCCCCCTCACTGCCATGCCCGCGGGCAGGTGGATGTGCCCCAACCACGTCGAGCACCTCGTGGTGAGTCCTGCTTCCTTCGCCCTCAAGGCGGGCAGAACCCCGCTCCACTCTGGTCCTCAGCGCAGAGCTGTGTGTTTCACATTGATTTGTTTTCATGAGGCAGTACGACATGTGTGATTCTGTAATAAAATACACAAGGTGAGATTTGTTAATACTGAGGCATTTGTTTATTTTTTGTAAGGCTAAGAAAATGCTCAGAAGTATGGCACAACAAGTCTTTTTTTAATATCATCAGAATAGCAACGTTATTGTTAGCCTTGAACGACTATGGGTGGGTTAAAAGCAGAGTGTGACTTCACAGCGACCTCAGGCCTGCATGTGTGTGTGTGTGTGTGTCCTGGATTGCCTATCGTATATACCACGTGTGTGTTGCAGTGAATTGCTTGTCCAATAAAAAACTGACTTGAAAGTCAGCCTTGTTTGTTTGCTTGTTTGTTTGCTTAAACCTCTTTTCTCCACACATTTCCTGTGTTTTTCCAGTTGAACCAGAGGAGTCTGACTCTCACCAATCGCTGCAAGCTTTTTGACCAATTCAGAGACCGCATTTCCCAGCATGCCATCAAGCTTGACTTCCTGCAGCGGATACACCGCCTCGAGCCACCCAGGCGACGGGGATCACGCACATCCAGCAGGAAGATGGTTAAGGTGAGGGCCTCCATTTATTAATGCTTTTTAATGCACTGTATTATGTGTGTTGTATCTTTTTGCTTTTCTCTTTTTTTAATTTTTTATAATTGTATGTGTGTTACTTTATATGGAACTTGGTGTCTGAAATAAAGAATAAAGAATTAGTGGGTTAACGGTGCAAACCCATGACAGTGACGCGATATGCTTCCATTGCTTTCAGTGGGCGTGGTGTAGCGTGTGTAAATAGCAAAACAGACTGGACTAGTGAGCTAGTGAGCAGGCTAGTCAGTTAGAAGCTATCTAGACACTTGTCTTTATATCAAAACTCCATTTATCAGTGGGTTGAGTGCTCCATTTTGTAAAAGCTGTCTGTTTAGCCCCTCCAAAAGAAGAAATGTATATGGTTAGGTAATGGTCTAGGAGTTTAAGGGGTCACGGTTGAGAGGTCGAGAGGTCATTGTCTCTTTTCAGACTGTTTCTGTGTTTCAGACTGTACCCAGTTGAGTACATAAACACAACAAAGATTCATCGTCATTTTTAGATTAATGATAAAGTCTCTTCTTCATATCCCACATTCACACTAGTTAATTTCTCTCTTGAATGACTATGTTTAGACACTGATTCCGTGATAATAATATAATTTGAGCAAACACTCACAGAATTGCAGTCCACTCGGATAATTTTCTTCCAGTCAGTCAGTCGGAGGGAGCCAACCGTCCCTCTTGTGTGTCCTGCAGGTCCCTGATGCCATTAAGTCCCAGTACGAATGTCCTCCTGCTCTGCTGCCCCCTGCCTGTGTGCGAGACGGAGAACTGATCTGCCCCGGGGCCGTCCCAGAAGCCCCTTGCCAGCACCCCCACCCCAACCAGCACTTAACCAGCGATGCCCACCAGGAGGAGGTAAGGCCAACCAGAACGGTTGCGGATATGGGCCATTCTACCGAATTCGTGTAATATGCAGTCCCTCAACAATAAAAACTATTTACAAAACAATTAGGTATTTAGGCATAGGTATTTAATTAGAAAATGTTATGGTCTATATAAACCCAATGCATTACATGAGATAGTGATAAGCTAAATATATACAAAATCATCATTTATAGGGTACTTTCTATTGGGAAGTAGCTGTCCCCAACCCTGACATCTAAATTTCAATGCCTTTAAATAACACTTTTCAATTTTTTTTGATTTTTTTCAATGATTTAATTTCAAAGGTCTTTATGATTGGGTTGAAACAGAACTTGGAATATTTAGATTTATTGTGGGTTTAATTTTTAAATCAATTTACTATACTCAAAAAATCATGTCCCTAGTTTTCATGTCACTACCGAAACACAAGAGTTTTAGTCCATTGGCTGAGCCTGTGTTTTAGCCACGACTCTGCATTTTTGACCATGCAGTGACACTGCATCTCTGTCCCTCATGGTTGAATGGTAAGTAGCTAAATCCCATAGTTTTTATATAAATGTGTTCCAAAGTCTGAAAATCGACGTGTAACCTTAAGAATTGTCACTACCGAAACGCATGTTTTCTTCAATTAAGTAAACCTTTTGGGGTTTCATGGAAAATCTTATGTTTGTATGTGTGTTCACCTCTTCAAAGATGTGTTTGAAAGCCGTGTGCTTGCTAGAATTCTTTATTTATGCTTAAAGTTAGCTAGAATTGTCACTACCGAAACAGTCACTACCGAAACATATGGTAGTGACCAGATGCTTTGGGTAGTGACAAAATGAAATGGTAAGTAGTTCAATCCCATAATTTTTAAATAAATGTGTTGTGTGGACTAAAGGGCGGCCCAGAGCACCTTTTGGATGATTTTGGGAGAGAAATGAATATCCATCCAACAGGGCAGTCACTACCGAAACAGTGCAGTCACTACCGAAACAGATAAATTGAACTTGAAAATTTGGTAAAAAATTCATGTCTATGGATTTCATTGTGAAAACCTTCAAGAAATATTTGTAAAAATACACTTCAGAGAAGGGAAGGAAACACAATCTGAACAGGTCAATAATAATACTTTTTTACTATAGTAAATGTGATGTTTCGGTAGTGACAATTTTTGGAAGAGGAAAAACATTCCGACACATTCTGAAAATACAATATAAAACTTGACTGTTCTTTTACTAGATATGTGTACTTTAGATATGGTACAATATACATACGGACAAAGTTTTGGGAATAAACCATAAAAAAATTCAAAATATATCCGACATGACTTTGCATCAATTCGGTAGAATGGCCCATATATCGGATCAAAAAAAAAAATTCTAAGTGTCAGAATCAACTTTTTCTTAGGATTTTTTAGGGTAAGGGTTAGGGTTAAGGTTAGATTATAAGGCTAAAAACGAGGTCTCGGTACCCCTACAAATGCCTGAAAGTACGTTACACTTCCTGTATGACGTCATATGACGCGGATATTGTACTATTTTGTGATCCAAATAATACGCAACCACCCAGAACCCCGACCAGTAGGAAAAATGTGGGCAGGGGTGGTAGACCACTGCTCTCCCATGCCCACATCCACATCCACGGCTGAAGTGCCCTTGAGCAAGGCAACTAACCCCGATTACTGCTCCCCGGGGACCGCCAAAGGCAGCCCACTGCTCCGGGTTAGTGTGTAACTCACTTCACTGTGTGTGTGTGTGTCACTTCCCTGGATGGGTCAAATGCAGAGGTGGATTTCAGAGTGTGTGTGTCTACTACACCACCTCTACC
Source organism: Sprattus sprattus (assembly GCF_963457725.1). NCBI lineage: Eukaryota > Metazoa > Chordata > Actinopteri > Clupeiformes > Clupeidae > Sprattus > Sprattus sprattus. The sequence goes on from NC_137920.1 coordinate 76,985,304, forward strand.
ATAGAGTCACTTTCACGTCACTTTTGTTAAACCAAATGAACACGACGTTCATATAACTTTAGTGACTATATTCAATAGCCTATGGGAAAGACAGGTTGATGGCTAGCAGAGAAAGACTGATGGACATAGACTAATGGTCTGATAAACAGGTGTAGATTAAAAGCACGATTGCTAAATACACATGTATTGATCAATGGGTAAAGACTGATGGATGATTGGTGGAGCATCAGTGTCTCACTTCCTCCCTCCTCTCTATCCCAGTGGCTCCAAGGGGTCATCTCTCTTCAGTGTAGCATCGTGAAACACTTATCTGCCCGGAAACCACACTGGAATTCTGTTCAGACGGAGGACGCTGACGTCAAACCCATCTTATCGTCTGTGTCGGAGGACGAGAAGCTGCACTCCCTCCACAAATCAGATTTCCCAACGGAGTCCAAACCGTGCAGTACCACCTCCGACCTCCAGGGGGCAGCCGTGGTTAAACCGGTGGTCGGTGTGGTGGAGGGACAGACGAGAGGGACTCAGTGCAGCTCGTGTACGGAGAGACCTTGCAGGAACTGTGGGACCACAAACGGCCCGGTGGAGCAGGAGGGTCAGTCCAATGGGAAACAACAACAACAACAACAACAACAACAACAACAACAACAACAACAACAATCACAGAATCAGCAGGACCTTAGCCAATCACAGAAGGATGTCCACCAGCACAAATGGAGCGATCCAGCAGGCCCAGACACGACCCGCGGCCCGCCCCACGGAACCACCACCACCATCACCACCTCCATCACAGCCAACCTCCCAAACCACGCCAGCACCGGGACCACAGTGAAGCTGGAGCAGTCCGCGTGTACGACGGCACCACCAGGCAAAGACTCCGCACCATCGCAACCGCCTTCTCTCACCTCCAGCGTAACCTCGTCTGCCGCCGCGGCTCCTCCACTGCATAGACCCGTCCAGGAGAAGCCGGAGCTGACCCATCATCGTGCCGGGTCTTCGCCCACCGCTGGCACGCGTGCCATCACACCGCCTGAGGCCTCCCAGGTCGTCTGCGTGCCAACGCCTCCATCAGGTACAGACACACACACACAGACAGACAGACAGACAGACAGACAGACAGACAGACAGACAGACAGACAGACAGACAGACAGACAGACAGACAGACAGACAGACAGACAGACAGACAGACAGACAGACAGACAGACAGACAGACAGACAGACAGACAGACACAAACACAACAAACACACAACGCAGACAGACACAAACAAACACACAACGCAGACAGACACAAACAAACACACAACGCAGACAGACAGCACTCGCCCTCACACCGCCATCACACACACTTTGCCAGTCAGTGGTGAGAAATGGTGGAGGTTGGTTTTCTTCATGCCGACCCAAACCTGCTGTGATGCGTGGTGCTAAACACCCGTTGAAGATTTTTCATCCTTTTCACCAAATTCTCAGTCACACCTGACCTGACACAACTTTTCTTTGTAAAGTACTTCCTAAAAGTGACGCCTAATAAGGTTGTTTTCCCTTCTCCTCTTCCTCTTCCTTCTCCTCTTCCTCCTCCTCCTTCTCCTCCTTCAACTCCTCCAGATGGAAAGGTTGGCTTTGACGCTGGGATGCCTTGGAGCAGCACCGCGGGGTCTGGGTTTGACGGCACTGACGCATGGGAGCTCACCAGCGACCTCAAGGAGATGATGCAGGGGGGAGAAGGTGAGCCAGGTGTATGTCTTTTAGGGGATATTGATGATTAATCAATAATCAGTCATAATTGATTTTATATTGAATTGAGCGATCATGATGGTGTCACTGTATTATTTCTCCATTGGGATCACTGAACTCTCTTTTGCCCCTTTTGGCAGATATTGAGTTGAGTGCTTTGGACGAGAGGCTAGTCAAACTCTTAGCCTGGCAAAGAATTCAGCAGCTCTTCGAACCCAGCCCGTCTCCTGCGAAGTCCACCTTCGTCAGCTTACCGTCGCCCACCACCTCTTCCTCATTATCCAACCACAGTGGTAAACTAAAGCCCTGTCGCTTTTCTGTTTAGAAGCTCTCAGTCTTGAAAATGTGTTTGTTTTTTTGTATTCTTTGCCAGTTAGAGTACACCAACTGATCTGCACATATACTTTTTATACATGGTTTCACACACATTCAGTTTGAATTTAATGCCGTTTAGATAATTCAAAAAATCACTTCGAAAGAGAATTCGGTATTTAGCAGTTTATGTCTAACTGAGCAAATGAAATGCAGTGAAGGGGGCGGGGAATTCCCAGACAAGGCACCTGTAGGATTTCTAGAGCATTTCTAGAGCATTCTACAGCATTTTTATATGTAAACAGGATGATGAACCTACCTGGAATCAGCCTCAGTGCAGCCTCAACATCAGTTCCAGCTCGAGAGACGATTGTACATAACCTCACATGATATCTTTTGTTCCTCTCCTCCCTCAGCTCCACCCTCGTGTAAACAGGTGCAGGCCCGGGCGGTGCTCTACCCCTTAACAGATAAAGGGGCCTTTGTGAATATGTGCTTCAGAAGTCTGTATATTGGAACAGGTACCATCTCCATTTCTATAGTGGACATGTAGTATACACACTTATCCATGGAGATGTTTTTGTGTAGACGGTTTTGTGTTCTTCCATAACAATTTTTTCAAACCGTCTGTAGGTGCTGACATGGATGTGTGCCTTACAAACTATGGTCAATGTAACTATGTGTCGGGAAAGCACGCCTGCATATTTTATGACGAGGTGAGACACTCCCTGGTTGTATTCCTTCTAAAAAAAGAAAAGCATCTGTCTGGATTTTCTGTGTCTCAATTAGTAGATTACTGTAAATGTCGAGGAAGAAATTTGGTGTAAATGCGGTTGGGAATAATTGGCAAGTTTACCTCATTGGAAGTAATGTTACTCTATGATATTCCTCCTGAGGTGTCTACTGAGAAACATTTTTTGTTGTTGTTGTTGTTTGTCGTGCACAGAACACCAAGCAATATGAGCTTCTGAACTACAGTGAGCACGGGACCACGGTAGACAACGTGCTGTACTCCTGCGACTTCTCCGAGAAGACGCCCCCCTCCCCAGCCAGCAGCACAGTGACCCAAGTGCAGAGCATTATCCGTGAGTGTCCAAAGTCCTCCCCACCTTGACCACACCGGATAAGTGGATAAGCTTACGCTCTGCAGTCTGCTAAGACTGCCTTTAGCATGGCTAGCTAACTCACTGCTTTTAGCACGGCTAGCTAACCCACTGCTTTTAGCACGGCTAGCTAACCCACTGCTTTTAGCACGGCTAGCTAACCCACTGCTTTTAGCACGGCTAGCTAACTCACTGCTTTTAGCACGGCTAGCTAACTCACTGCTTTTAGCACGGCTAGCTAACCCACTGCTTTTAGCACGGCTAGCTAACCCACTGCTTTTAGCACGGCTAGCTAACCCACTGCTTTTAGCACAGCTAGCTAACCCAGAGTTTAGATCAGACACACATGCTTTCAGGATTTATTCTTAACTTCCTGAGGCCAAGTGGTCTTTGTCAGCAGACGTAAACTGCCAATGTATTATTCTGGCCTATTTTTGAGGGTTTCTGCTAACTCTGACCTCTGCCTACACCGCTGTAAGGTTAGTTCACGACACGTTAAAGGGTTTGTTGTTATCTCTGATCTCTGTCCAGGCCGCTGTAAGGTTAGAACACGACATGTTAAAGGGTTTGTTGTTAACTCTGATCTCTGTGCAGGCCGCTGTAAGGTTACTAGTACACGACACGTTAAAGGGTTTGTCTTTAACTCTGGTCTATGTGCAGGCCGCTGTAAGAAGAGGAGGAGGGGAGAAGGGCAGCAGGCCATGGGCGTGGAGGAGGAGGAGGGGGGCGTGATGAGCCGCCGGTCCCTGGACACCGGGAGCAGCTCCTGCAGCTGCAGGGCCAGCGGCTCTAGCCTGATCGGGGGCAGCGGAGCGGGCTGGGAGGGCACGGCCCTCCTCCACCACGGCAGCTGCATCAAGCTGGGCTGCCAGCAGTTCCTCTTCAGCATCGCCGACTTCGCCAGCAAGACGCCCAGCCACGACCAGAGCGCTGCGCCCACCCTCGGCTGCAGTCCCACTCCGAGTCTGCAGGGGGCGATGGTGGACGTGAAGCCGGCTGTCGCGCAGCTCCACCAAGTGCCCGTGCTGCTTCACAACACCGTTCCCCTAGCCCCGCACTGAGCACGCTCAGACCACAGGGACTTGTACAGACTCACGTTTGTTTAACTAAATGGTTCATACATTTTTGCATGATACGAAGTAAATTCTTTGCCCAGCTTTTGTGGGCAAGTTGCACATTGAGTTGTTCGTTTTTTTGTAAATGGGAAACGGTTATTTGGATTTACACTTTGAAAGGGATCCTTTGGTCGTCCTTGATACTCTGAGAACCAATGAACAGTAAACGGTTTCCACTTGTTTTAAAAAAGAGAAAGTGTTCTATTTTGTGCCAGTTATTGTAGGTTTTTTATAACACTTTTTCAAGAAATTTTATTTTCTCTTATTTTTATTTATGTGTTCAGATATTGTATTTGAATGTGTGTTTTTATGTTCAAATTTTAGCTTTGCTACTTTTGCACAAAGTAGCTCTGTGCTCAACTCTGAATACCTGTTTATATATACTGTATATGTATGTATGTTTTTCTGATTATAGCTATATATATACTATATATGTCTGTCTGTTTTTCTGTTAAGATTTAAATGTCCATACCTTATACATAGAAACTAATCCATTATTTTCAATACAAAATAAGGGACAAGGTGGGCTCCATGTACATAGTTTTGTTGTTTTTTGTTTTGTTTGTTTGTTTGTTTATTAGTTTTTTTTGTATCAAGACTGTGCTACACTTAAGGTTTGGTCGATCCCGGGACATGTTCAAGGGTGCTTCTCAAGTCTGTCATTACTCACAGAGAGATTTCTGTTGTAAAGAAATTTCGCCTGGAAAATAAGACAATTCAGACTCTTTTTGTCTATTGAACATTGTAAATAACTAAAGATGACTTTAAATAAGAACTCATAGAAAAACACCTTGTACTCTGGTCTCTCTTCCTTTATTCATTCTTTCTTGGCCTGCCATCCTTACAGCCATCCTTACATTATGATATAGTTAGCGCTATAGGCCATGAATCTGGCGGAAGGTTGTTGATATTTGAGCTAGAAAGCCTGCTCCTGAAGCAGCATGTTGATTGTTTGGAAATCTTTATGGCTCGGTCTGAGCCATGGTGTTTCCCATTTACAGAACCAGTACCAGGACACTGTATGAGCACAGAACAGAACAGACAGGAGTACTGCCCACAGAACAGAACAGACAGCTATAGGACTGTGAGGAGCAACAATTGGACACAATGTGTATTGGTTTAAAAATCGCAAACTCTGATGAAATACACGTATTGCTGCTGCTGGGACCCAGGGCCCGCTAAATGGAGGGCAGTTGTAGTTACTGTATGAGTGGTTCCACAATGCAGGCCCTGGTTTCCATGGTCATCTGTTCGATCTGGTTGTAGTCAAATTTCAGCCTTGGCTTTGGTGAGAGCGGAACCCTGTGACCAGAGCAAAGCAAACACTGTGCTCTACAAGTGAACATTTAGTCATTTAGCAGACGCCAAAGTGCCGTACAAGGGAGAGAACAGTCAAGCTAAGAGCTTTTTTTCCCCTCGAAAACGACATAGAAAGAAAAAGAAGTGCGGGACTGTCACTGCTTAAGTGCAAGTTAAGCCAAGGTGCCAGTTAGGAAGGGAGGTGCTCTCTAAAGAGTTGGGTCTTCAAGAGCTTCTTGAAGGTAGATAGGGACGCCCCTGCTCTAGTAGTGCTAGGCAGTTCGTTCCACCAACGTGGTGGTTTAGCTAGAGAGCCATAGCCAGCCAAGCCAATAAACATGTAACTTTAATAAAGATGCAACTCTGCAGGCTACTTGGGGCCTGAGAGAAGCACCACTTGCTGTGACAGTCACTCAGTCAGTCAGTCAGCCTCCCTCGCTATGCTTGGCTGATCGCCAGCTGCATGCTTTAAGGGGAAAAGCACATCCATGGAGAGGGAGAGGGGGGCGACGCTGGGGGCTGGATGAATGGGTTCATTGATAGCCCAGAGAGATTGTGTTTATCCCTGTGTTCCTACCCTGCAGTGTTCAGTCAATGGACTTCAAACCCATGCCTCCAGAACAAGCTTTGTAATGTGCTTCTTACACACGAGTTAAAGACTGACGGGCACAAATGTAACCTGCTACAGCCTCCACCCAGGTCAGTATGACTAGCATTTTTAGACTACTGTAGCATTCCATATTGCCACTAGTACAGCAGGCACAGGACATTATTTGTATGCTATTACATTATGAACACTTTCTTTGTAAATGTAACTATTCTTTTTAATAATGTATTTTGTAGGAAACCACATGTGAACATCTATTTATGAGTGGTTACGTCAGACTGTTTTATTTTAGAAGCCTCCCTTTATAGAAGCCTCCCTTTATCTTTCTTCAGATTTGTTTCACTTTACCCTTTACGCTTCGCAGGTGTGATTAAAGACGGACATTGCCCGTCTCGCAACTCCAGGGTCTGAAGTGATTAGAAGTTGGAGTTCCCATTCACAGGACTGACTAACTTGAAATAGTCAGGAAAACATGATTGTATTTCTTCTCCTTACTTCGCTGGTACTTCTGGGAATATATTTAATTTTTCGTCATAGATTTGTGAAACTGCCAAAGTGCAAATGTTCAACACAACTCCATGGGAAGACTGTGATCGTGACAGGTAAGTCGTCAGGGATGTGTCCATATCGAATAGGAAACTTTAATTTGTTAAACATGCATCTAGATTGGTGCCAATTCTTTTTGTTATCGCTTCATGTCCTTCTTATGGCTGTGTCAACATGCAGGATCAAACGCGGGTATTGGAAAGCACACAGCCCTAGACTTGGCCAGAAGGGGCGCTAGAGTTATTCTTGCCTGTAGAGATCAACAGAGAGCCGAAGCAGCTGTCAACGACATCAGAACGGTAAGAAAACAGCAACTTATACATAACATGGATAGAAAGGTGAGATGACGTATTGTGTACAATGCTGGTGTGCCTATAATATGTAAAAATCCTACTTAAGTGTATCTAAAGCTTTTTGTTTAACTATTTTAACCAGGGGTTTCAAAGTAGATTTAGTTGACATATTTGTAGATTGGGGTGAAACGGTGGTACCTCAGGAGGCATTTTAATAATTTGAAAACAATTATTGTACACTCTACCTTTAAATGCGTAACCTTGTGCAAGTTCTACCTTTAAAGCTGTTCTTTCTGGTTCACAGAGGAGTGGAAACAGTGCAGTGGTGTACATGCACTTGGACCTAGCAAAGCTGCAGTCAGTGCGCTCCTTCGCTGAAAGCTTTCTTAAAAGAGAGGCCAGACTTGATATTCTAATCAACAATGCAGGTACATAAAAAGAATATCAGAATCAGAATCAGATTTTATTTGCCAAATAAGTTAGAACAAACAAGGAATTTGACCTGGTGAACTGACTCTCAATGTGCTTACACATATATTACACATAATATACATTACAACAAAATACAAAAACAAACACAATACAATATAAAAACAAACAGTGCAATGGTCTATGAAAGTATGACAAAGTATGAACGATGTATCCTGGGTATAACATACATCATCCATTTTTCTAAAGTTATTTTCTGTAAACATTTACTTTCTGATGCAGGGATTGCAATTGATGGCAAGACAGAGGATGGCTTTGGAATGATCTTTGGTGTCAATCACCTCGGCCCCTTCCTGTTAACCCTTCTACTGCTGGAGCGTCTGAAAGAGTGCGGCCCTAGCAGGATTGTGAACGTGGCCTCCAGGGGTCATCGGATGGCGAGCATCGACTTGAACTGCCTCAGCGTTCACAGAGACCTGGCTGTGGGATACACAGGCGTGAACGTGTTTGCCGTTTACTGCCAAAGCAAGCTTTGTAATGTGCTTTTCACACACGAGTTGGCCAAAAGACTGGCGGGCACAAATGTAACCTGCTACAGCCTGCACCCAGGTCAGTATGACTCTAGCATTTTCAGACTACTACAGCACGAACAGAACATTATTTTTTATGCTATTACATTATGAACACTTTCTTTGTAAAGGGTGCCACATGTTACTTTTCTTTTTAATAATGTATTTTGAAGGAAAACATCTATTTTTATGTGTGGTTACCTCAGACTGTTTTATTTTTAAACTTTATCTTTCTTCAGATTTGTATCACTTTGCCTTTTACGTTTCGCAGGGGTGATTAAGACGGATATTGCCCGTCACGGTAGTGCAGTGTGGAGGATGCTCTGGTTGGTCATGGGCGTATTCTTCTTCGCCGATGTCGAGTCGGGGGCTCAGACCACCCTGTACTGCGCCCTGCAGGAGGGCATCGAGCCACTGAGCGGCCGCTACTTCTCCCGCTGCGCGTTGGAGGAAGTGGGCGGTAAGGCCAAGGACGATGCAACCGCCAAGAAACTGTGGGAAATCAGTGAGCGCTTCTGTGGCCTGTCGTGAAGAAGGCTGAAGTAACTGAAGGCACGGCCGGATTAACCATATGGGCAACTGCCCAGGGGCCCCAAGACGCCAGGGGCCCCAAGCAACCGATGTTTTTTTTTATATATATATATATATAGTAATGATAATAATAATAATAATAAAACATGTAATTGCAATTATACAGTACATACATTTGGGACAACAGTGACCAAAAACAAATTGCTTTCGTTTACGCCCCACTATGTGTCTCAGTTTGTCTGTGGTGCCTCCTGCGTTGGGTCTGTGCAAGCAGGGCACCCAAGTATTATGATTTCTAATAACATAAGTTCACATTAAACATAATTTACAGCATATGCATTCATTACTTTCGCAAGTAAGCTGTGATAAACGAGAAAATGCAATAAAGTACTGTATGTATAAAAAAACAATCAAGTAAAGTACAGATACTCAGAAATAATACTTGAGTAAAGTAAGAAAGTATTTTTCTACTCAAGGACTAAAACACCCCTGTGGATAGGTATGGTTTGTGTTCTGCAGGGTGGGGGTAGGTGGGCACCAGAGTCACTGTTGCCCAGGGGCACCATGAAGTCTTAATACGGGCCTGACTGAAGGCACAGTGGTGTTGTTGCTCTCATAAATGCCATGCTTGTCCAATAAAAAAAAATGTCGTGGTACATTTGGCCAGGTCTGTTATGTCCCTTTAATTCAGTCAAATTGTATTCGTTGGAACAGCGCCATTGACAATTCTGAAAGCTCTTTACACAGAGCCAAAGGCCTGAACCCCCTCGAGCAATGGCCAGTGGCTTGTCAATTAAGTATTTTACGTTCCGTAGCTAATTTACTTCCAACATGTGTGTAGACAATAACAACCGCATTACGTCAACGACACTTCGCTATGTTCAAGCAAAGTGAGTGATGCTGTCGTGGAAATAGCCGTTTGCGTAATAGAATGTTGCAAGGATAGTCTCGCCCGCCCGACCCTGCCGCACCTATGTTTGGTGAGGTCATCCTGAAGCCGCTTTCTCACACGAGGCAAAGATGGCAGGTGAATCCCATCAACTGGGGTGATATCACGTTCCCAATTCAAGACCATGTTGAAAGTGATCACTTAAGGAATAGCAGGAATTTGATGTGTTCAGAGAGTTAATTAATGGTCACATGGCGCAGGCAAACTGAACTGACAGCTGCAATGTGTACTGACAAGAGAGGAGAGACAGCAGTTGGCCAGTCAGTCATTCCAGTATCTTACCCACAGGCCGACAAAAGTGACGGGGAGCCACGGGTAGGATTGCAGTTCTTGAAATTCCAAACAGATAGGCCTAAGTGATGGATTGACTGACTGTGAGGTCATGGAATTCAAGTTTCTCTCACTGCTGCACAAGGCAACGATAGATATTGTGAAATGTAAGCAATTCATCGCAGAAGTGTACCTTTTATTCATCTAGGTCAACACATGTTGATAGAGAGAAATTATGGTGTTGAACGACCGTTAAAAATATAAAACAAGGACCTACATTTAACCGAGAACGCGAAAAAGCTGTAGAGTAAAACAAAACTAAAAAATAGATATCCCCCTCTTTCTGCTTTTTGTTGGCAGGGTAAAAATTGGTTAATCCTAGACCGGTTTCCCTGCTACAGCTCCAAACTCGAAAGTGTAAAACCGGTCAAACAGGCACGGAGTCAGGCCTCTACATAAACCTTGTGCCCTCGCCTGCTGATATTACTTACACCTGAAGAGAAGACACTGGCTGTCCACCAGTCGACTTCAAGATGTTACCGTTTGCAATTGCCTCTGTCGTTGTTTTTTTCGGAGTTTACGTGCTTTTGATGGAAACTGTCTTCAAAAGGGCTGAATGCAAGAGTTCTGCTAGGATGGCTGGGAAAACGGTGATCATAACAGGTAAGACTTTGTGATCATTTGACCTAGTGGTTAATGGTCTGATGCCTAAATCTATCATGATGTCAAAATGTAAAACTGAAACCTCTGGGCATTTAGTGTGCTTTGTCTGAAAACAGAAACCAGATTTCAAGCACAGCATGTGCCTAGGTTTCTTAGATAGCTATTGTACCAGGCCTGGTTTAGAGATAAAAGGGCTTTATCAGCACATTCCTTTAGTTGTTTAGTGGCCATTACTTTCTAATATTGAATATTGATTTGTTCTCTGCTATATCGTGATATTTAGATGCAGATCTGTCTATATCAAACGATCGCTAATGCTCTGCCTTGTAGGAGGGAACACTGGGATTGGGAAAGCCACTGCCACCGAATTGGCCAAGCGAGGAGCCAGGGTCATCTTGGCCTGCAGAAACAAGCACAAGGCTGAGCAGGCCATAGCGGATATTGAGCGAGTAGGTTTGAACTTTCCTGATGTTTTCATTGTGTTTTTTAAAATGCTGTTTTTTATCATAAGTATATCTGAAGCGGATATACGGCATCAGACTTTGACCGCTACATAACGTTTCATCATCAGGAGACTGGCAGTACGGATGTGCAGTACATGCATCTAGACCTGGCGAGTCTTCAGGCTGTCCGCTCCTTCGCTCAGACCTTCCTAAAGACAGAGTCCAGATTGGACTTGCTCATCAATAATGCTGGTATGCCTCTCATCCAATGGACCGTTTAAAACGTATATTATAGTAGCAGTAGCTCCTATGAGTTAATGTTATCTGTGTAGTAGGTATACCTTCTGTAAAAAAAAAATTAAGGACTTTTTGAAGCACTGTTTACAGTTTAGTACAGAAGTGTAAAATGTTTCAGTATTAGGACCTTTTTAATTGTACACTTACTTGATTTTGAAGTACTTGAGTTCAGACTTAAAGATGTTTTGTTTTTTTGTGTGTGCATCTTTTTCTTGATGATCATACCCCCGTTTTCGATTTTGAAGTTGTTTGTTGTTATGAGCTGACGCGTTATGTCTTTTTTTTTTTGTCACCTGTGCTCTTGTAGGTCTAGTGGCAGATGGGCGAACTGCGGACGGTTTTGGGATCGAGTTCGGGGTCAACCATCTAGGTCACTTCCTGCTCACCTGCCTCCTGCTGGACCGCCTGAAGGAGGCGCCCCAGAGCCGCGTGGTGACCCTGACCTCCATGGCTCACCGCTGGGGCAGGATCGACTTCGATGCCCTCGTGACCAACAAGGACCTGGGCGAGGGCCGCTACAGTTGGCAGTTCTTCAATGCCTACTGCAACAGCAAGCTCTGCAACAGCCTCTTCACCCACGAGCTGGCCAAGAGGCTGAGGGGCACCAATGTCACCTGTTACAGTGTTCATCCAGGTAAGCTAACAGCACACCACAGAAAAGCAGATTCTATTCAGATTGTTTTATTTTTCATTGTGCTAATACCAATTTAAATTGTCTCAAGGCACTTTAAAGAGCCATAAGTCTGAGTTATGATGTGCCTGAAGTTTATTTAGTTTGTGTCTCAAATCATGTTTGATTTTGGAACTTAAACTGTGTAATATTTTACACATTTCTATGTGGTCATTTGATATGATGTGCCTAATAATATCTGATGAAGCATATTCCAGTCATAGAAGCCTTCTCCACTGTGTCCAGAAGAATTCCATACCTAGTCACCTCTCATTTTCCCCTTTTTGTCTCCATTTACTGTTGGGACACAATCAGGCGTTGTTAGGACTGAACTGTCGCGCCACGTCAGCCTGTGGCAGATGGTGATCGTCGTGCCCATATCCCGGCTTTTCTTCCTGGAGCCTAAGGCCGGGGCTCAGACCACGCTGTACTGCGCCCTGCAGGAGGGCATCGAGCCACTGAGCGGACGCTACTTCTTCTGCTGCGCAATGGAGGACGTTTGCGTCCAGGCCAAGGACGACGCCGTGGCCAAGAAGCTGTGGGACGTCAGTGAGGGGTTGTGTGGTCTGTCGTAAAGGAGCCTCAGGGGACTCGTGCACAGTGGAGACGCTAACTCAATGGTGCTGAGTGTTGCGTGAAACTCTGTTTTTTGTGTTAAATCTGTCTCTTCATGTGTAATCAGTTAAGTAGAATTTTTGGTGTTTCTCATATGTTTGTGTTGAATTATTTAGTTTGAACATTGTGACCCCTTTTTATTTTTATAGATGTATATTGATGTATTGCATTGTATTGTGTAAATAAATCTCATGGTTATTGAATACTTCGGAGCTTGTGTTAAATCTAAACGTCTAGTGTGTCTCTGGTTGACATGGTTCTGAAACAGTAAGTGGATTCCTGAAGTCTGGACAACTTTTGAGTGAACATTCCTCAACAGTGAACAGTCACAAGGTTTGGTGGCTGGCTGGAAATCATTCCGATTGTTTAGCACTCTTAAAACTTTGCATTGTGTCAGACAGGTCGTTCAAGTTGCTCCGGAGATTGCTCTCCGCCATTGTCTCTGCGTACTCGAGTTCTCTGCTTACTAGACTGAGTGTGCTTCACGTTTGTACGTAGGTGCAGCTACAGCAAACACAAAGCCAAAGAAAACATCCACTCCCTAAGGGCCTTATGAGAGGAGCTGTGGGGTTTTCCAAGTACGTGATTTAGTGACTGATTTATACTTAGGATAGGATAAGCAGTTTTACCTTAAAATAACAGCTTGAAAAAAATTGGGGCGCTACAATGACTTTTAATATGGAGAATCGCCTTCGTGCCATTGCCATACCAGGGTCCATAGGCTTATAACTGCTAAATGTAGAATGTGCCTGAAGCCGCCCCGCTTTCTACTGTCGGCCGAACTAGTAAGTAGCTTATTTGCCGTCTTGCTTTGTACTTGCTTGATGTTTGACTGTGTTGGGACAGTTGTCGAGTAACTAGTTTGTCATAATGTCAAAGTCAGCACATTTAAAGAGATTTCCCGCTAGAATATCGTTAGCGAATAGCAATTGATCTGGAATGCTTCTTTAACTAAACCAGCTAGTTAACTGAAGAAGTGGTGAACCTCATAATAGAAGAGCCCTATGGCTACAAGTCATACAGCTCTTTTAGGGGGGGTTTACGACTTACTGTGATACCTTTTTCCAGGTTAGTCACTGAACCACATACTTGAAACACCCCCCTGAAGTAGGTCACCTGGTGTGTTCCAACTGAGGTGGAATATTTTATGATCATCTGTGTCACTGCTGGAAGGATGCCAAGTCATACTAAAGTTCAACTCAAAAAAATGTGACCTTTCCTTTTTTTCTTTCATAAAATTTATTTTCATTTGTACAAGGTAGATACACTTTCCGACAGACATACATGTTGTGTTTCTTTTCTGCCAAGGTTGCAGAGACAGCGTAACGTGGGTTTGCCACTCTTAGCAGCGTGAAACAAAAATACTGAAGTTGAATCCAATTCTGTAAGGCTCGCCTTGACCTCACCACAGCGTTAGAAAAATCATCAATACTGATTTAGAAGAGAACTGGGCCACAGATAGTCATTAAAGTCATAAAACATTCAGGGATCACAGAGATCGAGGTGATATCAAGCAGGGGGAAAAAATAAATGTTTTTCTCCCTTTTTAAAGAATGCCAATATGCATGTGTCTCAAACAATGTTGTGCATGCTCTAGCACTGAGGCTTTAAGGCTTTTCCATTCAACACACAAACAAACCAACACCTAAACGCAGACCAAGAAGAAGTCTGTTTCCCTTGCTATCAAATCAATTCATCTTAAACATTTACCAAGACTGAGAAAATAAATTATACAAAAACACTAAAAAGAAACTGAAAGATACTAGACTTGAAACGTGTCCACGACTGAAGAGAACCAAAGCAGCTAACAGAGTAAGGAATTTGAGTTTTGAGATTTAAAAAGTGCTTAAAAGAACGGACTAAAACTTTTCCAAATGACGCTTTCCTATTTCAGATATCGCTAAACATCCTCTGATCCTAATTTAAAACAACGGTACTAATAACAATAAGAAAAAAACAAAGTTGATAAACATGTGAATCTTCCATTTAGCTGAAATGTTAGTTACACGTTCAGTTACGTACACACTGAAGCATTTTCTAAAACACATAAATATATATATATAAATCCATGAAATCATGAACTTTCTAATTGCCACATTTCCCTCCTCCTTCTGGAAGGCCACTGAGGAGCCAGCCTCAAAGCCTCCAGCATCCCCACGCCTCAAAGCCTCTCAGCTTCCCCACGCCTGATCTTACCCTGCGGAGAACAGGCCAGTCACCCCAGGCCTGATCTTACCCTGCGGAGAACAGGCCAGTCACCCCAGGCCTGATCTTACCCTGCGGAGAACAGGCCAGTCACCCCAGGCCTGATCTTACCCTGCGGAGAACAGGCCTGATCTTACCCTGCGGAGAACAGGCCAGTCACCCCACGCCTGATCTAACCCTGCGGAGAACAGGCCTGATCTTACCCTGCGGAGAACAGGCCGGTCCCTGGTGCCGGGTAGCTCCCGTGGATGCGTAGGGAATGTTCCTACAACCACCAGATTTGAAACCATAAAGGTGCTGCTCTCTAGAACGTCTCTTCCACTTAGACCAGTCGGTACTAGCTCCGACCTCAAGTCTAGATCCAGTCCACCTGTAGATCCACTCTAGTCTGAGCTCGTCCTCCCCCTATCTGTCTATCCAAGCACCCCCTCTTCATATATCCGTCCTGAACTGCTACTTGTCAAAGTGACCCCAGTGACATGAGTCAACACAGGGGTCAGAGGTCAACACGGAGGAGAACACAATGGCAGGAGGGGTGGGAGGAGTCTGGAGCAGAGGGGGGAGAGGGGGAGAAGGGAGAGGGTAGATGTGCAAGGGTCAAAGGTGAAAGGTGAGGGCACAGGTCACCATTGCCTCCTCCCCAGTCATCTGAGTCTTGATCGAGGCCACACGCACATGCACACACACACAGACATACACATATACAGGCACACACACACACACACACACATGCACACACACACACACACACACACACACACACATACGCACACACACATACACACACACACACACACACACACATTCACACACACTTTCTCATACTCACACACACACACATACACACACACACACACACACACACACACACACACACACACACACACAGAGGCCCTTCTGTTGACTCCATTCTCTTCTCAGACCAGGAAGCTGGACTCACGAGGGCAGTGCCAGCCTGCACAGACCCAGAGTGCCAGTGTCCGGGGGCGAGAGAGATCAGTGGCGGGGGGGCAGGGGTGGCCGTGGTGGCCATGGTGACTGTGGCCATGGTGGCAGGAGCAGGGTGGGAGCACATGGCCACCCTCACACCAGCGTGACCTCCACCTCCTCCCTCTTCTGCACCTGGCCCTGTGCCTGCTGCTGCGGCTTGGGTGGAGGGGGCGGGGGAGCGGCCCGGACCTGAGAGAGAGAGAGAAGAGAGAGAGAGAAGGAAGAGAGAGAGAAGGAAGAGAGAGAGAAGGAAGAGAGAGAGAGAGAGAGAGAAGGAAGAGAGATAGAGAGAAGGAAGAGAGATAGAGAGAGAGAGAAAGAGAAGGAGAGAGAGAAGGGAGAGAGATAGAGAGAGAGAAGGAAGAGAGATAGAGAGAAGTAAGAGAGAGAGAAGGTTAAGAGGGAGAGAGAAGTAAGAGAGAGAGTGAGAGGGAAGAGAGAGAGAGAGAGTGAGAGAAAAAAAACAGGTAATGATCCCTCCACCCAGCACATGGGTGAAATCACAGCTTGATGACTCAGCAGAGGTGGGCGTGTCTTACCGGTCTGAATGTTCCGGCCACGCCCTCTGACGGGTATCTGGGCGGGGGAATGGAGCCGTGGCCTGGGGTGGTGGAGGAGAGAAAGAACGACAAAATAAGGGGTGGAGGAGAGAGAGAAAGAACGACAGAATAAGGGGTTGAGAGAGAGAAAGAACGACAGAATAAGGGGTGGAGGAGAGAAAGAACGACAGAATAAGGGGTGGAGAGAGAGAAAGAAAGAACGACAGAATAAGGGGTGGAGGAGAGAGAGAAAGAACGACAGAATAAGGGGTGGAGGAGAGAAAGAACGACAGAATAAGGGGTGGAGGAGAGAGAAAGAACGACAGAATAAGGGGTGGAGGAGAGAGAGAAAGAACGACAGAAAGAGACGGATGGAAAACAAGACCCAAGAGAGGATTCCAATTAATGTGGCATGAAGAAAAGAAAAGGATTTCAGACATTAAATCACATCAAACTCAAGCAAACTAAAATGGCAGCTACTCTGATACTTTTAAGTACCTTAAACTTACCAGCCCACACAACAAGTACCAACAATAACCAGAACTAGCTACTACTAGCACTACTTTTTCCAACAATACCTTACATAACAAGAACCACTCTCAACTGCCCCTGTGTGGCTCAAGGCTGTAGTTAGCTGTAGTTAGTGTAGATGGGGGGGGGGGGACCATGGGGGGGGGTCTCTCACCATGAGCGGAGGTCTTCAGTGGCGGCGGCGGCGGTCGGTGGTAGCCGTTAACAGAGCTGGAGCTGGGCAGAAGTGGGCACGGGGGGGTCATAGCGGGGGTGGCAGGGGTAGTTGGGGTGGCAGGAGTAGTGAGGGTGGCAGGAGTAGTTGGGGTGGCAGGAGTAGTGGGGGTGGCAGGGGTAGTGGGGGCGGCAGGGGTAGTGGGGGCGGCAGGGGTAGTGGGGGTGGCAGGGGTAGTGGGGGTGGCAAGGGTTGCAGGGGTACTGGCGGGTCCAGCATAGGGGGAGGGGGGAGCTGGAAGGGGGGCTGGAAGCGGAGCCTGCTGAGGGCTAGAGAGGGGGCTGGGGGGGAGGGGGCTGGGGGAGAGGGGGCTACCCAGGGCAGGAGGCGAAGAGGAGGTCTGGGGGCTCTTGAAGGATGGAGACACCTGGGGGTCAGAGGTCACACCATGGTTTAATCACAGCCACACACTCTGATTGGCTACAGTGCAGCACATTACCAGTGATGACCTCAAATCAACTACAAATATTGAAAGCACATTTCAAAT
>NC_137920.1:77007710-77020210 GCF_963457725.1 Sprattus sprattus
TTACCGAACTAAATAATTTCTAAAATAATTATTACTAGTTATCATTCACCGTAGGCGATGCGTGTCGCTTGGTGCTTGGTGACGAAATGCCATGTATTTCTCCTCACTCTCGAAGTCACAGCCA
Organism: Sprattus sprattus; assembly: GCF_963457725.1. Classification (NCBI taxonomy): domain Eukaryota; kingdom Metazoa; phylum Chordata; class Actinopteri; order Clupeiformes; family Clupeidae; genus Sprattus; species Sprattus sprattus. Next base: position 77,007,835 of record NC_137920.1, read on the forward strand.
GGTCTGATTAGGAAGCGCTCCAAATATTTTTTGCTAGAACGTTCGTTTCTTCACGCAACAATCAGTCAAGGCGAAAATCAAAACATTAAATGGCAACTGACCGGGTCATATAGGCTACAGTGGCGTAACTATAGTGAGTGCAGGGAGTGCACTAGGGCCCGTGGCGTCCTCGATCTTATAGCAGAAGTGAGACAATTGTTTTAACATTGAAGAACTGACAGGGCCCCCCGCTATGCCTGAGACATCGAAATATACGTATGATCCAGTTCCATCAATTCGCAAACATTTCTCAATTATGGTGACAGTTATTCATAATTAGGAGCTATCACTTGCCCAAAAAACATTTTAACAATAGTCAGTCTTGACAACAGCAAATAATACATTTAGCCTCATTTGCCTTTTGCTGAATGAAATGAATCTCGTTATTATTAAGTAATATTGCCATCGAAAATAGCAAGGATGTCTGGGTAATATAGTTGTCAAAGATTCTATAGCCCGTCCACACATGTTACGATTGTTTCCCATCCTGTGTTGAGTTGCATTGCGTGTTGAGTAAGAGATAAGAAGGCTACCCCATGCCCTTCAAACACAGAAGTGGCTGCAGGAAGCGGCACGAACTCAAAGAGCAGGATGAAAGGGTGGCAAAACTGCCAAAATGATCTTCATTTGAATTTGTGGCGAGGAGTGTTCAGGAGAACGCTACGTCTGACCCCCAGCCCAACAGCAATGAGGCCCACCAGGGTAGGCTAATCACATAACGTTTACTGTCTGGTATAGCCTAAGAAAACATAGAGATTCACATCCCAACATCTTCTTCCCCTCTTCTTACCCCCGGCTCAGAGTCTCCTCCCCCTGGCTCATAGTCTCCTCCCCCTGACTCAGAGTCACCTCCCCCTGGCTCATAGTCTCCTCCCCCTGACTCAGTCACCTCCCCCTGGCTCATAGTCTCCTCCCCCTGAATCATAGTCTCCTCCCCCTGGCTCATAGTCTCCTCCCCCTGGCTCATAGTCTCCTCCCCCTGACTCAGTCACCTCCCGCTGGCCCATAGTCCCCTCCCCCTGGCTCAGTCTCCTCCCCCTGTATCATAGTCTCCTCCCCCTGAATCATAGTCTCCTCCCCCTGGCTCAGAGTCTCTCTGGACTGGCATGGCCTCCATGCTCTTGTAGTTTTGGTTGTCATGGTGATTATGTTACCGCTTGTTTCAATTATTTTATTTTTTCCCCCTGAAATCCATATAATACCCAATAAACAGAATCAACATTAGGATCCTATGTGTCTCGTCAGTGGGTTTGTCCTAACGTGTGTGGGTGTGTGCGTGTGTGTGACATATTAGGCTTCGGTTCCTGGTGGGGCAGTGGTAAGTATGCAGTTTGTGATGTTGATGGTAAGAGGTTCAATTCCCACTGTGGTGAAGTGGATCATGCATCTGACCTCTCCAAACAGAGGCCTGTGGGCAAGCACACCAGTGTATGTGTAACACAAACACTCACTCACAGATGAAGCTCACTGAGGAAGCCTTCGGTGAGAAAAAGCATTACAAATCCAGGCACTGAACCCCCCAGCCCCTGATTGAATTTGTGGGATTTTGACTATGAAGCTGATGTCAGGACATAGGCGTCATTTGGGACAGACAGGAGATAGACACAGACAGGACAGGAGATAGACACAGACTGGAGATAAACATGCAGACAGGAGATACACACGCAGGTACATATGTGTCCAGCGTGCAGCTTTGGAGTGGAGCGCTGGTGGCGCAGTGGTAGTGTCCACGCTCCACACCACCAAGGTCACCGGTTCAAACCTCAGCACAGGAGAGAAGGTGTAGAGGACCTGGTGGACTCAGAGGCCCTGAAGCAGGTGGGATGTCAGGATGGATTGCAAAGAGAAATACATGGGGGGGCTTCCTTGGCCCCCCGAAACAATCTAGTAGAAACGCAGAAGGTTATAGACTTTTTTTTCAGTGGGCCAACTTGACTTGGAACCCACAATGTATACACCAGTAGTGTTTTGTGTGTGTCAAGTTGGCCCACTGAAAAAAGTCTATAACCCCCTACTTTTCTACTAGATTGTTTCAGGGGGCCAAGTAAGCCCCCCCATGTCTTTCTCTTTGCAATCCACCCTGACATCCCACCTGCCTCTCCACTTTCTCGCCCGTGCTAAGGTTTGAACCGGTGACCTTGGTGGTGTGGAGTGTGGACACTACCACTGCACCACCTGCGCTCCATTCCAAACCTCCTGTCTGCGTGTTTATCTCCTGTCTGTGTCTATCTCCTGTCCTGTCTGTGTCTATCTCCTGTCCTGTCTGTGTCTATCTCCTGTCTGTGTCTATCTCCTGTCTGTGTCTATCTCCTGTCCTGTCTGTGTCTATCTCCTGTCTGTGTCTATCTCCTGTCTGTGTCTATCTCCTGTCCTGTCTGTGTCTATCTCCTGTCTGTGTCTATCTCCTGTCCTGTCTGTGTCTATCTCCTGTCTGTCCCAAATGACGCCTATCAGCTTCATAGTCAAAATCCCACAAAGTCAATCAGGGGCTGGGGGGTTCAGTGGCTGGATTTGTAATGCAACTGGCTTTATCTGTTCAAAGCGAAGGCTTCACGAGTGAGTGTGTGTGTGTGTGTGTCGGCCCAAGGCAGTGTTTTTTCGTAATTGTCAGGTTTGTGTTACAATAATGGAGTTAGCCTTGAATGAATGTTGGTGCCATAGTGGAGAGGGTGGCCTTGTGTTTACCAGGAGGGGACTTTGAACCCTCAGAGACAACAGTCCCATGGATCTCTAGGCCTTAGACTTAACCCCACATCCATCCTGGTATATACTTTTGATGTACATGCCAAGCTGATCTTGAACATGTTTTAAATTGGTAAATTGTCATATAAAGATGCTGTATTGAACTGGGTCTGAAGATGTATATGTGACACGTCATATCTTCCCAAGTTAATTAATTATAAACAGCAATGTTTTACCAGGAGTGGGGTTCGAACCCACGAGGACAAACGTCCATTGGATCTTAAGTCCAACGCCTTAACCACTCGGCCATCCTGGTACTAAAAACACTTGGTGATTAACCATTTATTTTTTTACAGGTTAAATGTTTGGACATGGAATCTGCGCAGGTTTCTACCCAACATTTTATAAATGAGGGCCCTAGACTCTAGTCTCCGCTGTGGGATGCTGCTGTGGTCTCTCCTCTTGATCTATCGACACACACGCACACACTCACACTCTCTCTCTCTACTGTGGGATGCTGATGAAGTCTCTCCACCTGATCTACGTGCAGAACCCCTCTGCCTACACCTACCCACCCCCACCACACTGTCATGCATTGACTCCACTCCACTCATGAAACATCTACATACTCTCTGCTAGCCTATTTTAATTATGTAAATAATTGCCACCTGTGTCATTTTTACCCTTGTAATAGTAAACTTGCAAGCGCTCTGCCTACCAACTTAGCTGTTCTTCAATAAGGCACTATGTGAATAAAACTGAATTTAATGAAATCAGTTTAAGCAATGGGTATTTATTGCTGGAGCCTGAAGGCCAGAGATGTCCTTCATGAGGGATGAACTCCCTAAGTGTTCTTGAGTGAGTGGTCTGATTCAGCCTGGACTAGGGCGCCCTCTGCTGGTCACATTCTGCAAGTGTTCTTGAGTGGGTGGTCTGAGTCAGCCTGGACTAGGGCGCCCTCTGCTGGTCACATCCTGCAAGTGTTCTTGAGTGAGTGGTCTGAGTCAGCCTGGACTAGGGCGCCCTCTGCTGGTCACATCCTGCAAGTGTTCTTGAGTGAGTGGTCTGAGTCAGCCTGGACTAGGGCGCCCTCTGCTGGTCACATCCTTTCTTAGGGGCAGTTTTGCCCTTTGCCCTCGTGTATTTCCGACGCTGATGCAAATCATATCAGTGCCAACCCCCCCCCCCCCCCCCTCCCTATTTTTTTTTCTCTTCGGATCTGCATTGATCTCATTTTTGGCCTTATGCGAGCCCAGTTGACGGAAATCCGTCATAGCGACGGAAAACTTTAATCCATGTATGACAGAGAGAGAGAGAGAGAGAGAGAGAGAGAGAGAGTGTGTATAAGACAGAGAGAAAGAGAGAGAGAGAGAGAGAGAGTGTATTAGACAGAGAGAGAGAGTGTGGTTGTGTTGTGTTGTGTGGGTGCTTTGTGTGAGTTGATCCCGTACCGCTTGCGTCTCCATTGGACACGGTGCTGCTGAGCTCTGGCTCCTGCTCAGTGGAGGTGCTGGACGAGTGGGACCTGGAGTCCAGAGCGGCCAGGGACTGCAGCATACTCATCAGGCTGTTGGACGAGGGCAGCTGCAGGTACTTCTCTGGCACATAGCCCACCTGACCCGCCCTGTTTTTGGCCTGGGCAGACACACACACATGAGAGAAGGACATGAGCATTTACATTTTTATTTTTTAATTTTATTGTATTATTATAGTTAATTTCTAATCTGTAGGCACTCTGAGATTCTTTGGAATGAAAAGTGCGTTAAAAATAAAATGAATTATTATTATTATACAGGTATAACACAGCCTTCAGCAGAAACAAGCAAAGACCCAAAATAACTATGTTTATATTATATTTACATTTATATTAAAGTAACAGTGTGCAATGATTTGGCCTCTATCAGCCGAGCTTAGGGAACAGCTACATGTCATGACTAGACTCGTGTGTGGAGACATCCGCATTTTTCTCTGGGAGAAAAAGACTGATGTGGAGATGTACACTGCAAAAAATGCCCCTCTAGATTTAAGACAAATAATTACATATTTAAGCAGGATTTTGCTTAAAACAAGCAAATTTGGCTGCCAGTGCGTTAAGCAAATTTGGCTTGTTAAGATTTCTTAAAATAAGTAATATTTGCTTGAAATAGGTAAAAATAACCTTACCAAGAAAGCACTAGGTAAGTACAATTTAGCTAGAAACAAGACCAACTAGATTTTTTCATCTCAATATAAGAGTAATAACACTAGGTTAGAAAAGCATTTTTTGCAGTGTATGTGGAGGTTTGTGACGCCACCTTGACCCAGTCCTCCATGTCTCCGTCGTCGATGACCTCCAGCACCTCCTGCTCCTCGATGGTCAGCTCGTCTGGCTGGGAGGACTGGAAAGAGGAGAGAGACACGAGGTTAAGACGGCTCAACGGGGCATAAACTTCACCAACGGCATCCTAGCCATGGCTGTGTCTGCCCCTCTGTCTGGCCTTGATGCCCATGGCTGTGTATGCCCCTCTGTCTGGCCTTGATGCCCATGGCTGTGTATGTCCCTCTGCCTTGATGCCCATGGCTGTGTATGCCCCTCTGTCTGGCCTTGATGCCCATGGCTGTGTATGCCCCTGTGTCTGTCCTTGATGCCCATGGCTGTGTATGCCCCTCTGTCTGGCCTTGATGCCCATGGCTGTGTATGCCCCTCTGTCTGTCCTTGATGCCCATGGCTGTGTATGCCCCTCTGTCTGGCCTTGATGCCCATGGCTGTGTATGCCCCTCTGTCTGGCCTTGATGCCCATGGTTACTGTTTATACAAAATACGAATAAATAGGCCCGTATACATGGCTTAATTTAGGCGTGAGCTACATGAGGCAATTATAAGGGAGTTACGAGCTTTTACCGGCTTTAACACAATTTGGGTTAAATTGGGTGGGTTGAATTGACACATGTATCCGGGGCTAATGACCCACCAAAGGCCAAGTGTCTTTGCCTCTAAAAGGACACAAATCCAAGGCCTGCTGAAAACTACGAGGAGTTATTTCATGTACAGCCACATACACTGAAGACAACTAGGGTCTTCTACTACTACACAATACTACATACTACACTGCCATTCTGAGTGGAAGCTGTATCCTGGCAGAGATTCACACATTGAGCCCATGGAGGGGAACGACAACAGAATTCACCAGACTTACACACGGCCTGGAAAAGTTTACAATTCCATGACTTATTCCAGGACGTCCATGACTGTGTGAACCCCGTGTATCTACACCATAAACAACGTTACTGGATGCTTCACTGAAACGCTCTGAACCACCACCGGTGCATCTGAGAATCGGTGAGTTTTTGGCGTGAGATACATTGAGGTGACTGGAATTGTTTTTTTCCATGCTAGCGTGACCCAGGAAGTAAATGACATGACCTAGGACGTAAAAGCGTGACCCAGGAAGTGAAAGCGTGAGCGTTGTCCCCGCGGGTACCTTGTAAGAGTAGAGCACTTTGCAGGTGAGCGGGTAGCTCCTGAGGGTGCTCGAGGGACTGGAGCTGCTGTCGTCCAACACCTCCATGTCCTCTGTGTCCTCATCGTCCTCTCGCTCCAGATCAGCAGTGCCCTGCGCGCACACACACACACACACACAAACACACGCACACACACACACACACATGCACACACAAACAGACACAGACACGCACACACGCACGCCGGACACACACACACACACACACACACACACACACAGACACACACAAACACGCACACACACACAACCACGCACACACACACACACACACAAACAAACACGCACGCGCACACACACACACACACACACACACACACACAAACACGCATGTTCGCACGCACACATGCACACACACCATACAAAATTACATTTCAGGAAATAAGCAAACAGATTCAGCCAGAGTGTTTTAGCTAAGTGGACAATTGTTTAGAAGCCTGTCTGAACAGAAATGCCACAATGGGTTGGATAAAGAGCCTGTGTTCATAGTTTCTTCCTTGCCTGAATGGTTTGTTTTACAATTAGATTGACTCTAGCAACCATCGTGGCACATTACTGCCACCTACTGGACTTAAATTTAAAAAAATTTACATTTACATTACATTACATTACATTACATTACATTACATTACATTTACATTACATGTACTTTATATTTAAGGCAGAAACAGAACAAAAACTCACTTGCTTGGTGTATATAAGTTACCAGAAATATCTAATTTCTATAAGCCTAAACAAAAAGGCTAAGGAAGTTAGCCACAATTGTAGTTACTTCCATGGTGATGCTGACTTGATACGTTTCCTTCAAAGAGACGAGCTTCGTTTTTAGGTTGCGCATACTTTCTCTGGATGTAAAGTTATTCTGACATTTTGAAACAGGGATACCGTTCTCTCTCTCGTTCTAAAGAAGAGTGGGAGGGGCCAGGATGTACTGTCCACTGAGCTGTCAATCATTGGTGACTCACAGAGAGCGATGCGTCGTGTGCGTTGAGGGCGGCCCATCGCTCGTTCTCCAGCTCCTCCATCACCTGGTTCATGGCGCTCTTGAGCCACGTATCCACGGTTACGCCCACATCCCTCAGCATGTTCAGACGAGCCTCAGCCTTCAGCTTCACCGTCTGCAGGCACAGCAGTCACACAGCATTACACACACACAGTATTACACACACACACACACACACACACACACAGTATTACACACACACACACACACACGCACATAGTATTACACACACAGTATTACACACAGGCATACACAGGCACACACACACACACACACACACACAGTATTACACACACAGCATTACACACACACACACACACACACACACACAGTATTACACACACACACACACAGACACACAGTATTACACACAGACATACACACACACATACGCACACAGTATTGCATACACAGGCACACACACAGCATTACACACACACACACACAGTATTACATACACACCCATGCACACACACACACAGGCACACACACAGCATTTCACACACGCAAGCAGGCACACACAATATTACACACATAGGCTCACACACACACACACACACAGCATTACACACCCGTACATAGTGTTACACACACACACACACACACGCACACATACAGGCACACACAAAGCATTACACACGCACACACACAGTATTACATACATCCACACTCACACACACACAGCATTATAAACATTCACACACACAGTCTTACTTACATACACACACACACACACACACAGTATTACATACATACACACACAACACACACACACACACACACATCACACACAGTCAGAATTTCATACATACACACGCACAGCACACACAACAAAACGTAAGCACATGCACACACACATATAAATACACATATATAGACACACACACACATTCACAGAGGTAAGACATCTGACTCAGAGATTTTAAACTACAGCACTATGTCCAATGAGACACTTTATCATCTAAAGCCAGTATATAATAACCATGCTACTGCTGGTACAGCGTGAATCAACAGGCTGTTCAACATGCTGTTCCCTCTCACTACCAGCAGGGGGCACAAGCTGCCTCAGTGTCTGTAATGCTCTTTCAAAGCCACTGGCTGAAAGAGAGGAATGACACAAATGGCATATAAACATGCCAAATGCAAATCCTCCAGAGCTCAGTGAGTATCTCTTCTGGGTCCCACGGGTCCCACGTACCTCCGCTTTCCTGATGCTCTCCTTGGTCTCCTCCATCTTCAGCTCCAGATCGTTGTTGTTCTGCTCGCTTAGTGCCCCTGCACTTTCAGACTCGGCCAGAGACTAGGAGGTAAACAAAGCCATGCGTTATGAACACTGGAAAAAGGGAAGATATGAGAGAGGATGAGAGAGGATGAGAGAGGATGAGAGAGGATGAGAGAGGATGAGAGAGGATGAGAGAGGATGAGAGAGGATGAGAGAGGATGAGAGAGGATGAGAGAGAATGAGAGAGGGTGAGAGAGGATGAGAGAGGATGAGAGAGGTATCACTGGGCGTTGCCGTCGACCATGGGACTAGTAAACTAGAATTTTATCAGTGGAAATCAAATTCAGTTGCATCATAAAATGGAATAAGGCATAATGGCTTAATCGTAAAAAAAGACTAAAGATAAACTTCATACAGCTGTTTCTAAGATATGAAACATGACATCATGAAGTGTTTGTGAAGTTACAGTTTTATGTAGATCAAAAACACAAAATCAACTTTGTTGATCCATTTTGATTTTAGGCTCACATCTGTTCTTACTCCGCTCGTCTCTCTCTCTCTCTCTCTCTCTCTCTCTCTCGCTCTCTCTCTCTCTCTGTCTGTCTTTCCCTCCCACTTTCTTTCTTCTTTCTCTCTTTGTCTCTCACAGGATATTTTCTCACTATAGTCTCTTACCAACTCTTAGTCACTCAGTATCCCTGTCTCTACCTCTTGGTCTGTTTGTCTCTCTCTCTGTCTATCTCTCTCTTGCAGTATCTCTGTGTCTCCCTCTATTTGTCTCTCTCTCTGTCTATCTCTCTCGCTCAGTATCTCTGTCTCTACCTCTTGGTCTCTCTTTCTCTCTCTCTTACCCTCTGGTTGTGTTCTCTCTCTCTCTCTCTCTCTCTCTCTCTCTCTCTCCCTTTCTCTCTCTCTATCTCTCTCTCTCTCTCTTACCCTCTGGTTGTGGATGATGCTCTTGTTTTCACTCTCTCTCTCTCTCTCTCTTACCCTCTGGTTGTGGATGATGCTCTCTCTCTCTCTCTCTCTCTCTCTCTCTCTCTCTTACCCTCTGGTTGTGGATGATGCTCTCTCTCTCTCTCTCTCTCTCTCTCTCTCTCTCTCTCTTACCCTCTGGTTGTGGATGATGCTCTCTCTCTCTCTCTCTCTCTCTTTCTCTCTCTCTCTCTCCCTCTCTCTCTCTCTCTTACCCTCTGGTTGTGGATGATGCTCTCTCTCTCTCTCTCTCTCTCTCTCTCTCTCTCTTACCCTCTGGTTGTGGATGATGCTCTTGTGTTCTCTGGCCACACGTGTGGCCCACTTCCGCGCTTCCTTATTCAGGCTGTGCTCCTCTGCTGTGCCCATCTCCTTCTGCAGCTGGCTGACCTAAAGCATGCGACACACACACACACACACACACACACACACACACACACACACACACACACACACACACACACATACACACACACACACACACACACACACACACACACACACACACACACACACACACACACACACACAGCCCCACACACACACACACACACACACACACACACACACACACACACACACACACACACACACACACCCCACACACACACACACAGAAACACACAAGAGGGGAAAACTAACATATAACACACTCTTTGCACTCATTCGCCGAACAAATTCCCAAACTTTCTCTATGACCTCCATACATTTCGAATCTTAAATTAATTCAAAAATAATAATCACAAGAGGGACATGGCATCCTCAAAAAACACAATAACTAATGCAAGCACGCAGTCAGCAATCAATACAAAACAGGTGAGGGCAGACTGAGAGCAAGGGGATGATGAGGTGACATTGCCACATCCAAGTCACAGGATGGAACCCATTAAGGGAACGATAAACAGGCTTGACACACCGATGTGGTCGGCTAAAGAAAAAATAAAATACCCTGAACTTCATCTGACATTCAAAGTCTCAGCCAATATGTGTAAGCCTGCTAAGTCTTAGGAAAGCAGGTTCACAATTATGGACTAAACAACACGGACATCACTGCTTTCTATTAGCGGGCATGTGTGTGCAAATATTGACAGACAAAATGGCATTTCATGACGCCATTATGGAACAGAAAGGCAGCATTGAGGCGGTCTGCTTTGGGTGTGCTGGGCTGAACAGAGAGAGCTTTATGGGCCTGGGTCTCAGCATCACTAGGGGTTATTCATGGCCAACACTAAACAAGACCACAACCTCAACAACATACATTCCCTCGTGATGACATGCTACCTTTCTGCTAATTATGTTTTTATTTATTCTAAAAACAAAACAACAGAATGGGCAGGACATCTGTTCAACCTCTATGTTTATGATTGAAACACTTAACAAAGACAAAATCTTAAGCATTTACTTGAGGGAACTAGATGCTTTAAAAATGTCAGTATATCCTGAGTAGATATTTTTAGGTGAGTAGATATTTCCCTGTGTCGTTTATCTCTGTCCATATGCGCTACTCCACTGGGCCAGGCTACAGGCTACAGGCTACAGGCTACAGGCTACAGGCTACAGGCTACAGGCTACAGGCTACAGGCTACAGGCTACAGGCTACAGGCTACAGGCTACAGGCTACAGGCTACAGACTACAGGCTACAGGCTACAGGCTACAGGCTACAGGCTACAGGCTACAGGCTACAGGCTACAGGCTACAGGCTACAGGCTACAGGCTGTGTTTCAAACCCAAAGCGTACTCCACTGGGCCAGGCTACAGGCTACAGGCTACAGGCTACAGGCTGTGTTTCAAACCCAAAGCGTACTCCACTGGGCCAGGCTACAGGCTACAGGCTACAGGCTACAGGCTGTGTTTCAAACCCAAAGCGTACTCCCCTGGGCCAGGCTACAGGCTCTTTCCCTACCTTCCCGGCTCAGGTGCAGGGCGTTACATAACAGGCCAATGGGAGAAGCAGAACTATTGGCAGTGGTAGTGGAGTGTGTGTGTAAACGTGTCTGTGTGTTTGTGTACATATGTGTGTGTGTGTGTTTGTGTACATATGAGTGTGTTTGTGTACATATCTGTGTGTGTGTGTTTGTTTACATATGTGTGTGTTTGTGTACATATCTGTGTGTGTGTGTTTGTTTACATATCTGTGTGTTTGTGAATACGTGTGTGTGTGTGTATATGTTTGGGTACATATGTGTGTTTGTGTATGTGTGTGTGTGTGTGTGTGTGTGTGTGTGTGTGTGTATATGTTTATGTACAAACCGTATAGGTGTGTGTCTAAGTGGGTACGCATGTGTGTGTGTGTGTGCGTTTTTGTGTGTGTGTCTGTGTGTACATGTGTTTGTGTAAGTATGTGTGTCTGTGTGTGCGAATGAAGGTATATGTGTGTGTGTGCGCGTACGTGTGTTTGTTTAAGTGTGTGTGCGTGTGGGGGTATGTGTGTGTGTGTGTGTGTGCGTATGTGTGTGTGTGTGTGTATGTGTGTGTATGTGTGTGTATGTGTGCGTGTTTGTGTGTGGGTATGTGTTGTGTGTGTGTAAGTGTATGTGTGTGTGTGTATGTGTGTGTGTGCGCGGTGGTCAGTCTGACAGAATTCCTGTCTAAGCAGCCGTGTGGCAACAGAGTGTGTAAGTGTGTGTGTGTGTGTGTGTGTGTGTGTGTGTGTGTGTGTGTGAGTCTAGGTGGAGGGAGCCGACGGGCACAGGGACGGACTGAGCATGCTCCAGCCGAGGCCTCCTCACAATACCCTCTTTTCAGACGGCCGAGCCTCCCCACCGCCCAGTCTGCAGCCACGCTCATTAATGCCCTCTCTCTCTCACTCCTTCTCTCACCCCCTCCCCATCTCTCTCTCTCTCTTTCTCTCTCTCTCACTCCTTCTCTCCCCCCCTCCCCATCTCTCTCTCTCTCTCTTTCTCTCTCACTCTCTCCCTCTCCTTCTCTCACCCCCTCCCCATCTCTCTCTCTCT
>NC_137920.1:77025210-77160210 GCF_963457725.1 Sprattus sprattus
AACTATTGGTAGAATGAAAACCGCACTCTCAAGCTTTTCTCTTTTAACAATAAGACCAGTTTATTTTAGTACAGACGCGTTTCGGCCTTACGCCATCGTCAGTGTGTTTTAAACTAGATCTGGACTGATCAGTGATTCATCAATAGACAATGAAGAACTCACCTTCACACTGGCCCGCTTTAAACTAGATCTGGACTGGAAAAGGCTGAGCTTGGACCTTTAGGGGAGAACAGAAAGATGGGAGGAGAGAGAGAGAGAGAGAGGTAGACAGAGAGCGGAAGAAAGACAGACAGAAACAGAGAGACAGAGAGAGATGAGGAGTGTTTATAACATGACCCAACATGTTCAACATGCCTGACGGTTTTAAGTCTAGAAGTCCACTGAAGAAAGTCTAGAAGCACAGGAATGTCCGCCTGACAAGATGACATCACTTGAAACGAGAGCCAAGAGCATGAGCGTGGAGCAATGCTCTCTGGGAACTGAACTCAGGCTTTCACTGGGGTTGTTTTCACTGCTCTGCCTTCGCTAGCAGACCCTGCATGACATAGCACTTCAAACACAGCCCCCCCAATAGAACCCTCCCCACCTCATGCATTTCTCCGTCAAGGCCCCCCCCCCCCCCCCCCCCCCCCTGCCCCTCCCTTGCCCTGTCTGAGAAGCCCCCTCTTGGACTGATGGTGTGACTTCCTCGGAGTCTGACAGACAGATCAATCACCCCAGTGACCCAAAAAAGCAATGCCCCCCCCCCCCCCCGCCTACTTCCTCCCTCCCCTCCCTCTCTTCCCGCTGCCTGGCCCTCTGAAGTGGCAGTTCTAGAGGAGGTGTGAGAGGAGGGTCTGGGGCCAGTGACACTGGTCTCTCAAATTCTGCATCCGGGCTGTAAAAGCCACCCTGTGCAGTAGCATAATATTTTCGTCTGCGGGGAGATACATTAACATGGCGGAAGGAGGCCAAACACTGGCCCTCTCTCCATCATTCCAATTAGCCTGGTGATGACACAGGCCTGGGATAGCCGCTACTGAGGTCATGTCAGTGGAGCAGACACCGAGCTGTGAAGTGAGTAAACATCACTCCCTGATGAGGCATGCTAGCAGCAGATGCTAGCACCTATGGGATTTAGCCTCTTTGCTAGCAGCAGATGCTAGCACCTATGGGAGTTAGCCTATTTTGCTAGCAGCAGATGCTAGCACCTATGGGATTTAGCCCATTTGCTAGCAGCATATGCTGGCCCCTATTGGATTTAGCCCATTTGCTAGCAGCATATGCTAGCACCTATGGGATTTAGCCTATTTTGCTAGCAGCAGATGCTAGCACCTATGGGATTTAGCCTCTTTGCTAGCAGCATATGCTAGCACCTATGGGATTTAGCCTATTTTGCTAGCAGCAGATGCTAGCACCTATGGGATTTAGCCTCTTTGCTAGCATGTCCATCACCCTGTGCTTCACACACATTAAGCATTAAGCATGGGAGCCATATCAGTGGGAAAACGTTGTTGTCACAAGGACCTTTCCAACAATTAACCGTTGGTCCTTTCCTTTTCACAGAGGAAATATACAAGGTATTTTTTTACGAGAAAGAGGACCTACCTGGCCTCAATGTCCGCCTTCTCCCTCACGGCCTGGGCCATCTGCTCCGTCTCCTGGTACTTCTTCCTGGTCTTGGTCACGTCCTTCACCGTGTCCTGCAGCTCTGTCTGGATGCGCGTCAGCTGCTCAACACACTGGGTACACACACACACACACACACACACACACACCATTTCTAATTATGAAGCTTTTAGACGATTTTGCTAAGGCCATACTAAGGACTCAGAGAGCAGGTCTCAAGTTCAAATATTAACAGTCTATTCGTCTGATTTGAGCTGTGACAGAATACAAAAGGATGCCTTCAGTGTGTATTTTCTGGGATTTTCAGGGGTTAAGTTATCATCAGATACCGAGAGCTTTGTTGCCTTTAATGAACAAACACTTAACAACCACAGTATATATGACATAAGCAACACAACCAGTACATCAATATCACATGTGCCCACTGGAGAGCCTTCAGTGTCTATTGTAGATGACCCTGTTTATCCAGTTTGAAATCTTATATTATGTATGTCAAATGTGGTACAAAGGCATTCAGCCTACAAACGTAGACTCATAGACTTTAAGCTCACTTTGAGAGGGTCTCTCTTTTCTTAATCACGTGAATTTGGCTGTGTCATAGTGTATTTTGGCAAACTTTTCATATTATGGTGGAAGTATCTCATATTTTATAAGTTTCTGTACACAAAATGCAACCCTTATAAAATAAAATCAAGGTGACTTTCTCAGTCAGGGTCATGCCACTGGACTGGGTCTCAAAACCCATTGACAGCAGACTATTATTCCCCTGGACTTGGGTGCTGGCTGTTTTGTGTTTGATGGCAGACATGTGTGTCTTAACATCATAGAGTCCACTATGGGCAATGCTAAATGTGGACCGACATATAGTGCAAAAGGCATGACTGGTAGACACAGGACTTCAACTAATAGAAGTGTATTCCTTGGTATCTGGGAGAAAGTTTGATTCCTAGGAAATGGCTTCTTTTTTTTCAGCCATAATTTTAGATTGTAACGTTGCATGCTATATTCGATCACGTATAAAAAATGAGAAAGTGTTCGTCCACAAAAGATTGAGCTAAATGAAAAGACTCAGTAAGGCAAATTGAGCGAAGTAAGAAAGGAGCTCGATTATACGGAATACCTAGCCTGACGATGTCATACTCATGATTCTAGTCAGAATATGAGTCTGATACCGGACCTTTGGGCTGTGATTATGGGGCGTGTTTCAACGAACCAGGAAAGAAAATGCCTATTCGCTGAATTGGATACCTAGAACCAATCAGAGCAACGTAGTAGCCTATTACCATCTGATAGATTAAACTTTTACCTGATCCCTAGGAAGGACGGCAAAAACATATTTTCAATGACAAATGCCTTAATCGCGTTTCTCTGTTCCTCTTTCAAAATGAATGCGCTGTCAATGTCTGTTGAGATATGCCTGCTCACGTTAATTAATTAGCATTAAGGCTACAAGCTACAGTTTATTTCGATGGGTTTTTTGTGTACACGTTAGCAATGATATAACAATAATGGTCTAGAGAACTTTAGTTAAGACAAACAATACTCTGTAACATTCGTGTTGCACATGCACAACTAACCGAGTCAATGTAGACATTAAAAAGTCGTGTAGATAGCTTAATTCACATAAAATATTCCCCACTAAGCACCCGAGACGCGGCCATCTTGGTCGGAGTTCGAATCTACCGGTTAATTCAACTCAAGCGTTGGTATCTGTCCATCAACGTATAAAGCCCGCCCTGCCAATTTGATTGGTTTGATCCTACCGATGAAACTCTCTCCCAATTAACCCAGAGCCAGACCAAATCTCCCTGACAAAAATGTTTGTGGGCGGGGTTTGGGCTGGTATCCAGGCTACGGAATACCGTCAAGTGGAAAGTACTGCTAGACAACGCCCAGAAGAGCAGTGACAGCAGCGGTGCTCGTGTCAGTTTGTTGCCACGGGGATGACAACAAATGCGATCTGTTCCAACTTCAGTCTTTTGCCTGAGTCTTTTCATTTAGCTCACTCTTTTGACAGAAATATACCTTGATTCGACGGAAATTCTGCGTTGACCATTCGTATTTGTGTTTGAAAAATATATCGCTCGAGTCAAGAAAGTTTTATTCTTGATCAGTAGTTTAATATCCTTTGATTGGGGTACCATATTAAGCAGTAGTTGATTAAAAACAATCACAGAAACGTACCCAAATATGTTGGTGGTGGCCATTTGTAAACTAAAAGCAGATGCGACAAGTTAACTTTATCCATCAACGTCAAAAGTAAATACTCTTCCCGTGTCGCTGCAGCTATAATATCGACCAATCAGCTCAAGCGTATATCACGTCGGTCAAAACAAGAATGGCGCCCTCCGCGTTCGTAAGCAGGAAGCCAAATCATGACACATTTTTGCTTATTTCTGGACTTACTGCAAATATTCTATTCATTAAATAATATTGCAAGTTGACCCTAAATTCGTATGAATGAGTCATTATATTCGTATCGCCGTATTTCCACCACATTTTCGTATTAATACGGATCAATTCGTACGAGTTGGCATCACTGTTAGATGCTAAGAATTGTATTTTGTTAAACTAAAGACTTTTATTTTGTATATGTGTGACCTGTGACCTGGATGTTTTAAGATGAAAGGGTTGCCCGCTGGAAAGTAACTGGAAGTTAGTTCATCATTGAAAGTTCAAGGTTAATACTCTACTAAAAGAGATGTCAAACTCTTACGGTGTTATAAGTAACGTGTGTCATACAGTTTAATAAAAAGCAAAGGTTTTTTTATAACATCAGTCATCGAGCCATCATTTGGTAGAGATAGCAACATCTACGTATATCTGGTCTGGTCCTCCTCACCCTCTTGAGCTGCTGGTCCTTGTGCAGCCTGAAGGTCTTGATTGGCTCGCAGATGTGGCTCCTGTAGTTCTCACAGTCGCTGATGCGGCTCTGGGTCACCTGGACCGTGCCCTCCAGGTAGGCCCGCCATACCGTGCAGATATGCCTGGGACACACGCGCAGAACAGGAGCCATTATCTACTACTACACTGACTATTAATGCACACTGTAATATAGGGCCAGATCTACCCTGTACCTGTAAACACCCCATTCCCTGGGTACATGTTCTCCCTATGTGTATTTGTTTTTGTTTTTATTGTGATTCATGTATGTGTGTTTGTGAGTTAAGTGTATAAGCTACTGGATGACCTTAATTTCCCTCGGGATTAATAAAGTATCTATCTATCTATCTATCTATCTATCTATCTATCTATCTATCTATCTACGACTAGCATTCAAATATGCCTGGGATACATGCGGAGAACAGTAGCCCTTATCTACTGCTACTAGCATTCAAAGAGGCCGTCTGTTGAAGACTCCAGAGAGCGTTATGGCTTTTGAAAATAATTAATGGGAAAGCTTCAACACTGCTAAAGCATTGAAACAAAGAGAGAGTGCAGATTGAAAGACAAGCCCTGTCTGTCATTAAACAATATGTGTAGAACTACATAGCCATTGGGAAATCATCATCATCAATCATCGATCATCATCACAAACACAGCTCCTGCCATTTTAAGCCAGTCAGGTGGCCAGTGGGGTGATCCACTAAAGCAATGTGCCAGTTTTTAACCATGGTATTATTCAAATGAATGTACTGCGTGAAACAGAAGAGGCATTATCATTATGTCTTTCAATCCTGAAAGGGAATTCTGACAGGTCCGCGTTGCCATGATCGTAACCAAGGAAGAGGAAATTCAATCTAATGCTGTGTCTGCCATTAAGGGAACAATACGACAAAGTCTGCTACAAGGTCTTTGGGGATTCAGGACTGAAACGGTTGTATTCAGTTTCAAGCGCAACTATCCGCCCTTCTTGCATTCCATGAAAGCATCACTCATAAGTGTTAACTTGTATATTCCCTCATTGTGTTTTACCTTTTGACCCTGGGAACGCATCTACGCATGCGCTGTGTTTTGAATGTTTTCAGTTGTTGACCGGGCGCAATGAAAATGGTAGCTACGGAGTTATCCTGTTCTGAACGTGAATAAAGTCACTAAAGTTATATGAACGTGGTGTTCATTTGGTTTAACAATAAGCACTTCATAAAACCTCCAGAATGAGTGTTGATCTCTTACCTGTGCTCAATGTTCTCTGTCTGGTCAGCAGGCCAATCCCTCTTCAGATACTGGGAGGCAAGCTTATGTAGAGCCTGCAATGAAAAGGCCAGAGGTCAACCTTTAGCGAGGCCAGAACAGACATCTGGGCAGAGTGAGTTCCATGGGGTCTCATCAGGATGCACTTCTACCACAATGCCCTTACACAACGTGTGCAGCTATGTTTGTGGTGGTGTGGTGGAAACCTTGGTGCCACCCAGGGGGTAAGTGTGAGTGTGTGTGTGAACTGTCTCTGTCCACACTCCCAGCTGGGTCCTAAGAGCTAAAACAGAATGACTGTGTGTGAGGATGACAGGGAGGAAGAACCGTGACGCTGAGTGTAATGAACACTGAGGTCAAAATCAGCATCATCACCTGGGAAACACACCCTGGCGTTACGGGTATATTATATACATGAGGGGCGTCAAAACATTTTTAGGATCTGATTCATCAGACAAAACTCTTATTAACACTCTCTAACCAACATCAACCCGTACAAAACAGTTCATCAAAAGTCTGATTTGACCCTGTTCTGCGTATCTGTAAATAAATCAAACACTAGTTATGTCCTGTTTACTACTGAGTAACGCACATCAACCCTAGGAGCTGAAGAAAAATCATGACAGCTCAACGGACACATATTTGCTTTATATTTACTCACTCTGCAGCTGCAGCCGCTAAACAGACGGCATGTATAACCTAGATACGCCTTTATGATGCAGCAGAAGAAGACGTTCATAGACTGGCGTTCATTTATGACTGCGCCTGAAACCGCCCGGGGGGGGGGGGGGGGGGGGGGGGGGGACACCATGACGGGGCATTCCTGCCCTGAATACAGAGAGCCCAGCCCGGGCTCCGACACACTCCCAGGGCCAACCATCGCACGCCGCCAAAGCAACACGCGAACAAACCGTCATTGTCCAAGCCCGCGGCGCTGGCATCGTTGGCATGGCTGCAGACGCGGCTCCCTTGGCACAGCGGGCACTGGCAGGGGGGGAGAGGGGGGGGCTCGGTCTTTTCAGAGGGTCTTTCAGAGGGGTTGAACACATGGAGGGGTGCAGGTGCAGATCACTGGGGGACACGTCCCCACGAGAGACAGTGGCGTTTCTTTTCCACAGAAGGGGGATGCACTGAGTGACCTGCTGTGTCGCCCCCGACACCTGGGCAAGAAGCGAGGGTGGCAGGCAGAGTCGATGCCAGGTCACATGATGCCAGCTTAGCCAATGAGAGAGCCGAGTCCCTGTTTGTGGGGATGCACTAGCCTGTCCCCTTGTGCTGGCGGCCACAAGGCTCTCCAAAGCAGATAGCTGCTCAGTGCCTCAATAACAGTTCAGTCCCTTATCTCAAAGCCAACCCACTCTAAACAAATCCCTTCTCTGCTTATTAATGACTACTTAGCTGCGACTACATCTGTCATTAACTACAAACTAATTATGAATTAGGCCCGTTCCTAAACAAAGATAAAGCTACTCACAGATCCTGCTTTCTGTAGGTGGGTGTGAAAGGGGAAGGACATAGGAAGTGTAATGAATGTGACTAACGGACATGAGGGGACTCCTGCAGGAAGCACTACATCCATGATCCAAGCTATTCACACATCAGCACTCTGACGAGGAAACTCTTGACAGGATGTAGTTTGTCATTTTCACCTGGGGACAATGATACAGAGGCATTTTGCAGCATAACGTGCTTTGGGGTCATTTTGAGAGCTGTTGTTGAACCATTGCACATAGCGAACAAGCCTTTCTGTTATTCTTTTCAGTGTAGAAGAAGTAACAGGGGAACCCAGTAGAATAGAATAGAATAGAATAGAAAAGCCTTTATTGTCATTTTATTTTCATACAACTAAATTTGTATGCTGCACAATAAAGAAAATGTGTTTTGTAGAACACACTTTATCAATGCCATTATATGATCTACTGTTGCACAATAAAGTATAGCCTATGTGTTTCTAGAACACACTTTATCAATGCCATTATATGATCTACTGTAGCACAAGCTCTGTGCGGCTGCAGAGCAGTAAAACAACTTCCTGTTTCTTCTGAACAGCCTGTTCAAAGAGCATTGTGTAAGGGATAAGTGATGACATCACCGTCATTAAGTCATTATGTCATTCTGTCAATGTTATAAATGACCTTTACAGGAGTCCCTCACAGAGGAAACCACATGGACAGGGCTACTACTCTCTCTCGCTCTCTCTTTTCTTCTTAATTTCTCTCTATCTGTCTCTCTTTCCCTCCCTTACTTCTATCTATCTCTAGGGCTACTGCTACTTTTGAGCATGTGGCTAAGTTTGATTAGCAGGGGACATGGCTGTGCTAGGAGACATCAGTCACCAAAACACACGCAGATATGGGTCATGGGGAACTAGAAATGACATCATCTTCCTGTGCCCATGAGGTCAGATTTAACACAGTGACAAGTCATCACAACTGTGACCAACTGAGGAAAAACACTACCATAGCACTTGTCTGTCTATTTCTAATACCCCCCACCTTCATGTTATGTTACATTATGTTTTGTAAAGCTCCTGATGCCAAAGAC
The DNA here is from genome assembly GCF_963457725.1 of Sprattus sprattus. Classification (NCBI taxonomy): domain Eukaryota; kingdom Metazoa; phylum Chordata; class Actinopteri; order Clupeiformes; family Clupeidae; genus Sprattus; species Sprattus sprattus. Next base: position 77,033,497 of record NC_137920.1, read on the forward strand.
ACAAATTATTCAGTGGGCAATCTTGAATTCTTAACAACAGACACCAGAATAATACATGGGAATTATCAACAGGACAATGCTTAATCTACAGAGAACACATTCTAATTACTGATTTCAATCTGAACAGAAACAGAAAGCAGAGACATAAAACAGGTTAGCTGCAATCCAGAGAGGCCGATAGAAGTTCACAAATGGTAAAAGAACCATTTAAGTAGGAGCATGTTTGCAACAAATAAAAAACCACAGTGCAAATCCTTAGGATCTCAGATTAACCACAGTGCATTGTTTTAGTAGGTTCTAGTGTCTCCAGCAGATGTTCCTCTGAACTAGAAAGGTGTCAGATATGGGTTTCGAAAAGGAGCGTTCTTTCATGTCAAAGGTCACTCTTTTCATGTCATCACAGTGTAAAGACACTGGAGAACATAATAATAATAATAATAATAACAATAATAATAATAGTACATCACATTTATAGAACTGTACATCCAGACATGACGATTGGGAGGGACCCATCGCCTGCTTCTAATCTGAACGTTTGGATCGCGGCAAATTAAAACCTCATGGTGTGTAAAACTGCTAATCACAGGATTGCTTCACTGTAAACGCTGCAGTGGTCTAATGTCAGCCAATAGGACTCCAAACATCACACAACAACATTAGGCTCTGGTAACTCTTGGCGGTGTGTTCTAACACTGACAGATACAACTGCAGATTCTCAGACGTAAGGTTCTGCAAAGAGATAGAGCAGTCGCCACTCTCACACACACACACACGCCAAGGCACCGCAGATAAAGACCCTCATAGACTACTACATCAGGGCCGCTGAGATAAACCACCTGCACCCTGACCACAACGTCAAGCAGCCAGGCCCACCGGTGAATCTGTCACAGCACACACTCGACCAGGCCGTCACAACACACACTCGACCAGGCCGTCACAACACACACTCGACCAGGCCGTCACAGCTCACACTCGACCAGGCCCACTGGTGAGGCCGTCACAACACACACTCGACCAGGCCGTCACAACACACACTGGACTGCTGAGGTGGCGCTCTGTCCCATAAGGCACCGAAGAGACAACCACCTGATTACAAACTGAAGCCAGCTCCCCGAGGCTACCACACTCTTCCTCTCTAACATCCTTCACACACACTCTGAACCACCAAAACACCAGAGAGAGACCTACACACACACTCTGAATCAGCACCACACCAGTCTGAGTCCTTCACACACACTCTGAACCACCACAACACCAGCGAGAGACCTACACACACTCTGAATCAGCACAAAGCAAGCCTGAGTCCTTCACACACTCTGAATCACCACAACACCAGCGAGAGACCTACACACACACTCTGAACCACCACAACACCAGCCTGAGTCCTTCACACACACTCTGAACCACCACAACACCAGCGAGAGACCTACACACACACTCTGAACCACCACAACACCAGCCTGAGTCCTTCACACACTATGAATCAGCACAAAGCAAGCCTGAGTCCTTCACACACTCTGAACCACCACAACACCAGCCTGAGTCCTTCACACACACTCTGAATCAGCACCACACCAGCCTGAGTCCTTCACACACACTCTGAATCACCACAACACCAGCGAGAGACCTACACACACACTCTGAACCACCACAACACCAGCCTGAGTCCTTCACACACACTCTGAACCACCACAACACCAGCGAGAGACCTACACACACACTCTGAACCACCACAACACCAGCCTGAGTCCTTCACACACTCTGAATCAGCACAAAGCAAGCCTGAGTCCTTCACACACTCTGAACCACCACAACACCAGCCTGAGTCCTTCACACACACTCTGAATCAGCACCACACCAGCCTGAGTCCTTCACACACACTCTGAACCACCACAACACCAGCGAGAGACCTACACACACTCTGAATCAGCACAAAGCAAGCCTGAGTCCTTCACACACTCTGAATCAGCACAACACCAGCGAGAGACCTACACACACACTCTGAATCACCACAACACCAGCGAGAGACCTACACACACACTCTGAACCACCACAACACCAGCCTGAGTCCTTCACACACACTCTGAACCACCACAACACCAGCGAGAGACCTACACACACACTCTGAACCACCACAACACCAGCCTGAGTCCTTCACACACTCTGAATCAGCACAAAGCAAGCCTGAGTCCTTCACACACTCTGAATCAGCACAAAGCAAGCCTGAGTCCTTCACACACACTCTGAATCACCACAACACCAGCGAGAGACCTACACACACACTCTGAATCACCACAACACCAGCGAGAGACCTACACACACACTCTGAATCACCACAACACCAGCTGAGTCCTTCACACACACTCTGAATCAGCACAACACCAGTGTGGATGGCTAGACTGTGAAACCACACAAGGCTAAGTCTAGCACAGTGCCGGAAGGAGATGCATTATCTCATGACATCATGCTTCAGCCAAAGGGGCCGAGACCAGAGAAGCCATGTGGAGGCCAGAGTCAATATTTGGCTGGCATTTCCCTAAGACAAAATAAAACAGCGACATCGGCGTGGTATTTGCAAGCATGTTTCTCCTCTCAAATTCTCAAGACAGACTTGAATAATCCCAATGATGTGGTGTCCTAACTTTGCAATGGCAACACCCCCCCCCCCACACACACACACAGTCTGATTTGCCATGGCAACCTCCGTCCTAGTTAAGGGTCTTCCTTTTCAGTCTTCCCCATCAACTGGTCAAAGAACCAAACCCTAAAAGGCATTTGATAGTATATATATATATATATATATATATATATATATATATATATATATATGTATGTATCTATGTATGTATACACATACCACAATACCATATGCCATAGACGTTTGAAAGCATTGTATATTCCGCCACAATGCGATATGCCATATACTGTACATTTAGAGGCATTGTTACTTTATCACTACTTGAAAAATGGGAGACAGTACAGGCATTAGTTGCTAAACAAGCTAATTAAAATCAACGCAATCAATCAATATGATCAATAAATATGTACACACCTGAGCGTAGTCCTTCTCTAAAACAGCCTTTTTCTGACTGTAAGACCTGTAAACAACAAAGACACCAAGAGTGAAGTCAGTTTACTATTTAAACCAAGCAGCTTAAAGGCACCCAGTGCAACACCGAGGCTTTAAAATAAACATTCAATGTATAGTCTTTTTTACGCGTAGTACGTTTCAATAACTCCATACCATTACATATCGACATTCAAGGAGCAAAGATGAGCCGTCGTTGTGTGGTGAGAACTGACAGATTTTCTATCAGTATGGAGTTATTGAAACTTACTACGTGTATAAAAGACTAGAAATTGAATGTTTATTTTTCGAGTCTCAAGCCTATAAAGTTGCACTGGGTGCCTTTAATAATGCCCCTTTTATTACAGCAGCTGAAGCTCTTGATGATGCACCTTTTATAACAGACAAACTGAGGCTTCTGTTGTATAGCTTTTCTTAAACATAGTTTCTACATTTGAACCACTAACAATTTGAATGTATCAATCAGTTGAACTTTTAATTAAAAAAAACAGATGCTCATCAGCTGTTGCATAGGAGATGAATTCTGTCCGGGTGAAATACGGCTGATTGGCTATTTAACTTTCCATTCTTTGGATTGGCTCGTGTAAGACGTGGGTCCACTGTATTAATCATGAGGCTAGATATCCCTTCTAACATATTGCAAACATATAACAAACGGTAGACCCTGACCATATTTCATAAGTAATGAACTAGTAATTACACTATAGGTTAATTACAAGCTCCTAGTTTGACAAGTCACTAATCAAACTAGTCCTTATAAACTATTCACCTAATAGGTTAGTTACACGCTACTATGCTGAGAGAGCTCTGTGCTTAATTTGACAAGTAACTGGTTGTTCAGGGTTCTCGTTCTGTTTTTTCCACCCTAAACCCCCCCCAACCCCCTGATGTAACACCCACCCACCCCCCCTTTCCCCGAGGTGGGCCAACCCACACTTTGGGAACCGCAGCGCTGGCGGAACCAATATGTGAAGTGGAGGGGTTTACAATATATAATGGCAGCCGGCAGCTCTGTCAATAATCTCAAAATATACACTATTACTATAGCAACTATAGATCTGGTAACTGGGTGGAGAAATGGCCACTTAACTATGTGACTGCGATGCAAAGGCAAACAACTATTAATAACAGCCACAGCAACGCCAGGGCAAAGTACAGCGTTGAATATGGAGGACGCTTTCAGTGACTGGAACTGACATCTGTGATGAGAGCAGACACCGACTGCATGTCTACACCTACCTACAGATAAACTTTTGGGATGCTATCAGCATGAGAGACTAAAACTCACGCACTCACAAGGCACTATCCCAGAGACAGAAAGACACGTGTAGGCTACATACATTCATGTACATTTAGATCATTTATAGAATATGCCCATATCATACTATCCCAGAGAAGAAAGAAAGACACGTGTATTTAGATCATTTATAGAATATGCCCATATCATACTACTCTTACACAAGTAATACGTACTTCTAAAGTCAGTGCATGTTACAAACCCTGACCTCATATAAAACAATGCATTTGTACTTTATGTATGTCAGTTATGTATTAAGTTAAGTGCATAGTGCCTTAGTGCACCTAATACAAAATGTGGCCTATATTTATCCAAGGTGACTTCTGTAACAACGCATGAAAGGTTTTTGATTTACTACCCCCCTGCAGAGAACAGTTTGAAAAGCTGCCATGGAGCAGACTCATCCACTATCCATGCTGCCTTATTTACCTCAGGTCTTCAAGTAAGTCACAGTCGGTCTGATGTTTGATATGGAGCCGGCCCATCTGCTCTGCGTGAGTGTGCTTCAGTTCCTGGGTGACTTTCACCTACGGGGTGGGGGGCGGGGAGGACAAGCACCAATGATATGTTTATGTTTAGGTACTTGAATGTATAGAATGTATATCTATTCATATAGCAGAGACTTCTATCCACAGAGACACCTAGCACAGTACAGAGGAAGTACACTTTATTGCTCCGTTTGACACTATCTCACACCCACACACACATACACACACACACACACACACACACACACACACACACACACACACACACACACACACACACACACACACACACACACACACACACACACACAAGAGAAATAGTATCCTTCCTCCTTGGCTGATCATAAAGCTACCTGTGTAATGGCCTACTACATGCCTGCCAAGTGCCACCTCAGAGGTTAGGTTGCAAGGGCTGGCCAAAAATGTCAAACAAAAAGCACGATATTTAGATGGTGAACTGCAATACTTTCAAGGAATTTTACAAAGAAGGCGTAAAAACAGGCAAATATCTACACCAGTTGTCCAGACGATTCATAGAGGTCTTTGACTGTTTCTGAGTTTTCTGAAATAGTTTGAATCAAGGACTGTTTACATGTATATACAGTCGATGGTTTGCATGAATGTAAAATCTCCTTTTCGGTTACTCTACTGTGAAAAGAAGATGCTGCTGAATTGGTAGTATCCTGTTTCGTTGAAAGCCTCTCTTCCTAAAGTAGGCCATATCTGTTCTCCTCTAATTACTGAACTTCTACGACCAACAAGACAGACAGATCAAAATGTGGCGTGTTCTGTCTGCTGTGCCCAATAGCCTACTAGACGAAAAACACGTGAAAAACATATTTCTATGAGATGTCTAGTTAATACTTAGAAGCTTTAGATACAGTATCATGCACTTATCTGTTGACTTTTCTGAAGTTTATAATGCGTTTGTGGCTTGTTACAGTGTAATAAAGTAATTATCATCGGTTTTTTAAAGACGAGCAGAGGGAAGTTACTTCAGGTAAACTAAGTGCTTAACTTAAAATGTCAAACACATTTTTTGCAGATTAAAAGCATCTGCCAAAGCTGTATGGGCCCATCGTTATTCAGCAAAAAATTTGAATTCCAAAAATAACCTTTAACATGTAAGTTTAACAGCTATAACATTCCCCCAGTACTGCTCAGCCTGTGGCTGCCAACCAACTGTTGCAAATTACAAGCTACTATCGAACAATGCCCAGGAAGATTTTATGATCAATTCTTAAATTCAATCCTTATCGGTAAAGTTGTATGTTTGTAGAAAATGGTATTTGCACGTTAACAAAAACACAAATACCAACGTTGCCGAATGTGTTACAAAGATAGTCGACGCAATCGAACGGTTTCCAACATTGTTGTAGTAGATGCATCCAAGTGATTACAACGGAAAGTGGGAAAACTCACCTTTCTCGGCGGAGGCTGCATTATGAAACTTTTGCTTATCGCTGTATTCCCTTAAAACAAAAAAAAACCCTACAGATCCTTTGCAGAGCTGGATAGATTCCCAAGTTTAGTCTCACAAAAGGGGACACACGTTTGGGGGAACACAGATCAGGCGGCCATGTCGATCAGTGCTCAGACGCCTTCGTTTAGGCACTGCTGAGAACTGCAGCCTGAGGGGAACATAATAGCAAACTTTGCAATGGAAATTGAGCGGGGTTTCCGGTAGAGGGGTCCGTGGTGGACATATGATCTAGGGATTTTGTGACGCATCGAGTGGTAGAACACTGCCCTCTGGTGGTCATTGGACAGACATACATTTACTTTTCAGTTCTAACGTGGGAACTGATATTGTTAATAATGTATTCATTGATATACTACCCACTGACCATGCAGAACGCCTCGTTAAATATATTCTCGAAATGCTACAATACCTGAAGGCTTGGTCTAGGGCTCTAGGCTAGACAAACAGTCAAGTAATATTTCAAGAATGTTGTAATATAAATCAATAATAATATAATATATGTTGTAATATAAATCAACAGTTGTCAGCATCTGTAGTTTCATGTTGGTACTAAAAAAGGTTCAAAAACACCAAGGTAATTTGTTCAATTTCCAGCAAGCACATGTAGATAAAATATATACATGAACTGTACGTTGCTTTTTAAAAGGAATAAATAAATGTGAAAGAGGGACGCAATACAGACAACAAAGAGAAGGCAATAACTACCGTTTTCACAGAATAATTTCTTTGCACTACTCTCTTCAAAGTCAGATGTGCATAGTTGTGACACACATGTTATGTCTATGCACTTTTTAGTCAGGTTTTCATATTTGACTCAGAGAAGGAGGTGGAATAACATTAAATGAATCATCCAGTAAAATAATGCAAAAGTACATTTGGACACAGAGTTGTGAAACAAATTAAAATATCTTGATCACAAATGGCCTAAAATACCACGTGGAGCACGAAGTAAAGACTCATTGTTGCCTTGGCTATCAGAAGAACGTCAGACCTCCTGAGAAGCCACAGCAGGTCCAGAGACTGTTGAGTCCTGGACTGTTCGACATGGCCATTTTGGATTGAATATAATAATAACAAATAAATAACAATTCATTTCATTTTTAACGCATTTTCATTCCAATCTCTAGAGCAATAATCAGTCTATACAGGGTAGGCAATATGTACACTCTAGAAGTGTCTAACCTTCACCTGCACAGGTGTAATAGTGCAATAGACATTCGGACAAGGCAGGGCGGCCAACAGATGGTTATCAAACAGTTCAGCAGAACTCTGGAGAAAGCCAGAAGAATGTGATCTTTCCTCTTTTAGGTCCTTGATCCTAACAGAATGTGTGTCATCCTAAAATAACTTTTGTGACTAACTATATCACGCATGTGAGTCGACTAAACTTCTACCGGCTAAAAAAAGCACCCTCCCCACGAGTGACCCACTGAAAGTGATACAACAGTTGCCCCTGAAGCTAAATTTACCCAGAGATTAAGATGTTTTTTTTAATGTGTGTGTTTGTGTGTGTGTGTGTGTGTGTGTGTGTGTGTGTGTGTGTGTGTGTGCGGGTCTATATCCACCTGTTTCTATTAATGGAATAAAAAGGATGATGACCCTGCCATGTACACGAATAACAGTGAACAACTTGTTTATTCGAAAAAAGGACAGTAGGGGAAAGTAGTGGGAAAGTAAGAAATGAACCGGACAGGCAGAACATTCCAGACTGTGACATCATAACAGAGTGTGTGTGTGTATGTGAGGGTAGTCCACTAATCCGGGATTATCTGTCAGGTTACATCCCACAGCCCTCCCTCTCCCTCTCTCTATAAAGGGATTACAGAGAGCATCATCTGACCTCGCAGTGATTGACAGACACTCAGCCACCCACTCAGCACTGTGGAACTTTCTCTAGTCCCTCCCACCTCAGGTAAGGAATATTAAGGCCACTGTTGCCCCTCAGTCGTCACGGAAACATTCCTCTTGCACCGTACACTGTACACCAGGGATATCCTGAGGAGATATTTAACGGAGTTTCATCATCACACTATCTGAATTGAACCAGAACCATGGCTCTGATGAAGTCTGGATGGCTTTGGAGGAAGAGTGAGTTATTATTATCCTGACATTTCTTAGAATAGTATTGGGAGTGTGACCTAGAGATAATATTCATTTACGAATAAGGAATATGATATTTTTGTTGTTGTTGTTGTTGTTAATAACATCCATGGTACACATTAATAGGAAGGAACAGCAGGGCAACAGTTCAGCAAACTAGCAACAAGCTAATTAAAAAACTAATCCTCCATGTGGCCTGTTGAGTCTGGCTGGTCGTGTTCTTTTTATGTTCGGTGTAAATAAGACTGACGATGAGAAAAGAGTAAAGACGTGAATACAAATATGATTACGTACGATTGTATCTTCTGTGTGCTGTCAGATGATGACACAGATTTTGTACAGGACGACAATAAGAATTATTGTTTTTTCCACCTGCAGCTCATAGGAAGTGTAATTACAGAGTCTTAACATTACGCACGTGGAATCTGATTCCATATCTTACCAAAGATGTAGTGAAAATACTGATTCTACCGGTGGGAAGAGTGTCTGGGTTATGAAACTCTGGGTTATGAAACTCCCCTTATTACAGTCTGCGAATAATCAGCTTACCTGTCTGTTTGTCAGTGTGGCTGAAGTCTGAAGTGACTCACCGTACCTGAGCAACACAAACTAGGTTTATATCCATCACTGTGTCTTACAACAGACAGAGAACAGTGTTTGAGGGAGGATGTTTGGGAGACATGAATGTGATATAAACCGTATTGGGAAATGCTCATTAGCCTTGACAATCAACCTTAATAATTAGCTCTGCTTTCAATAAAACCATTTAACAGGTTTCACTTTGAGAATACTCAGGGCATTGACCTCCTAATTACAGAATTACAGGACAATCCTTCTGCTTGTTTTAAGTTCACACACGCTCTTACTAAATCTAAATCTAAATCTAAATCTAAATCTAAATCTAAATCTAAATACTCAATCGGTCCTGGAGGCCAAGTTAGAGGCAGAAGCCCTAGGCAACAGCCACCAGACGTGACGAAGTTCAGCTCTGTTGTTTTATTCCTGCTGTGAATGCTGGCGTCTCGTCTCGTCTCCCCCCCCCCCCCCCCCCCCCCTCCCTCAGGCTCCATGCTGAAGCGCTGGAAACACAACTGGTGTGACCTGTGGATCGACGGGAGTCTCGTCTTCTACAAGTCAGACAGCCGGAGGGAGTACGAGACAAGAGTGGGTCTGAAGAACTCCTGCATCAATGTCAAGTCTGGGCTGGAGTGTGCAGGTGAGTGGCCCCTCGTCTGACAGCCCCCTGTGGCCCTCAGGTGAGGCCCTTCATAAACGTCCGCCTTTGGAGCAAATCTGGCCCTGATTCACGACTGACCTGCTGAATCTATGTAGGGCAATTCAGTTTGATTCCTTTCTGTAGCACCATTGGTAATTGCCATTGTCCCAAGCACAAAGGCAAGGGTGGCAAGGGTGGCAAGGGTGGCAAGGGTGGCGAGGGTGGCAAGGGAAAACCCCTTTCATAAGGAAGAGGCCTTGAGGAGAACTCAGCTCAAAAATGGGGGGGCACATCTGTGTTCTATCCCTCCCCCGGATAGAGAGATAGAGAGATAGAAAGATAGAGAAATAGAGAGATAGAAAGATAGAGAGATAGAGAGATAGAGAGATAGAAAGATAGAGAGATAGAGAGATAGAGAGATAGAAAGATAGAGAGATAGAGAGATAGAAAGAGGTAAGGAGAGAGATAGAGAGATAGAGAGATAGAAAGAGGTAAGGAGAGAGATAGAGAGAGCGATACAAAGAGATAGAGATAAAACGAGGTAGAGATAGAGAGAGACAGAGAGAGGGAGAGAGAGAGAGAGAGAGAGAGATAGACAGACTGAAATAGAGAGAGAGAGAGACAGACTGAAAGAGAGAGAGAAAGAGAGATAGAAAGGCTCTGTTCCACATCTGGAGACAATCTACTCCAGGGTCATGTGACGTCTGGGAAAGGATCATCCAGGGTCTCTTCTCTACTCATTCACGCACTCGTTCACTAAGGTCACTTAAGGTCAGTAGAGACGCCTAACCTAGACACTCCTGTACACAGGTGTGATCCAACCAGACAACCAGCCCAGGGAGAACCTCCTGGTGGTGACCATGAGAGACGGCTCGGACATCATCCTGTGTGCCAGCAGCGAAGACGAGGCACTGTAAGTCTAACGAACTCTACTCTCCACACTCCTCACACTAATGACCTCAAAACTCTACTCTCCACACTCCTCACACTAATGACCTCAAAACTCTTATTATCTTATGTTCAGTACTTATTGTTAAAGGTACAATATGCAACAATTATGCTTCAGGATTAGGGTTAGGATAAGCAGTTTAACCTTAAAATAACAGCTTACAATGACATTTTATATGGAAGTCCTTACACAGTCAAACATCTAGCAAGTGCAACACAAGACTAAGCAAGACGGCAAATAAGCTACTTACTAGATCGGTAACTAGTTTGTCATAATGTCAAAGTCAGCACATTTCAAGAGATTTCGTTAGTTTTAGCTGCTAGCATACCTTTAGCGAATAGCTATTAATCCTTATTGCACCTTTAAGTTATGTTATGTTACATCATGTTGGAGTACTTACAGTATATGTTTTTTATGTTTATATGTTATGTTATGTTATGTCTTGTTAGGTTATGGTAGTGTGGTATGGTGTCCTGTCCTAAGCATTTCAGTGCCCAGTCTGACTCTGTTGTTCTGTGTATCTGACAATAAAAGACTTGACTTGACTTGAAAACTCTACTGTCCACACGCCTCACACAGGAACATGACTGTGGGGGGGAAAAAGCTTTCGCTAAATATTGACATGAAAATGGTTGTGATTGTTATTATGTCAATGTCATTGCAGGGCATGGAAACTCACCATCATGGAGGCCAAGAGAAACCCAGTAAGTGCAGACTGCATATTTGTTATTCAAAGCATTTATGTCTGTCACACCATGTAAGAAAATGTCTAATCAGTATATAGTTGTAAAACTGATCGGTTCAATTCTGGATTTTGATTTCCTCTACTGTGTATGCTCTCCAAAAACTTTCAACACCAGGTGTGTAACATGGTTTTGGTTGTTTCTTTAGGTATTCATGTATGATCCGAATGATAATACATACGAGACAGTTGGAGTGGACGCCCACAACAATGTCTGTGTGACAACTGGCAATGGAGGTAAATACAGCTTGGCACAAACGGCTCACTCATGTGCCTATTCTCTCTCTCTTTCTCTCTGTCTCTCTTTCTCTCTGTCTCTCTTTCTCTCTCTTTCTCTCTCTCTCACTCATGTGCCTATTCTCTCTCTCTCTCACTCATGTGCCTATTCTCTCTCTATTTCTCTCTGTCTCTTTTTCTCTCTTTCTCTCTCTCACTCATGTGCCTATTCTTTCTCTCTTTCTCTCTTTCTCTCTCACTCATGTGCCTATTCTCTCTCTCTCTCGCTCTCTTTCTCTCACGCATGTGCCTATTCTCTCTCTCTCTTTCTCTCACTCGTGTGGCTATTTTCTCTCTCTCTGCTATGGTTCACGTTGTAGTTAGTGTTTACAGGAGTTTACATCATAACATCTCATGTGATTTAAGTAAAATAAAAATGTCCAGAAGTGCTACATAACAATGTTAAAGTGACGCATAACATCCCCCCCCTCTCCCCGCACAGCTGCCCACCACGTATGGATCCATCACGAACCATACAACGACGGCCTAGGAGAGCAGATGGCAATGGGGCTGCTAGCAGGCATGGTTGTGGGCGCTTCCATGCGCTCGTTGATGTGGATGCCGTTCATGTTCTGCTAGCGGAGACCGCACACCGCTCTCAGTATTACCAGGACACCCCTTCAGGCTCCACCTACACCCCTTCAGGCTCCACCTACACCCCTTTAGGCTCCACCTACACTCATTCAGGCTCCGCCCACATCCCTTTCAGGCTCCGCCTACACCCCTTCAGGCTCCACCTACACCCCTTCAGGCCCCACCTACACTCCTTCAGGCTCCGCCTACACTCCTTCAGGCTCCACCTACATCCCTTCAGGCTCCGCCTACACCCCGTTCAGGCTCCGCCTACACCCCTTTCAGGCTCCGCCTACACCCCTTCAGGCTCCGCCTACTCCTTCAGGCCCCACCTACACCACTTCAGGCTCCACCTACACCCCTTCAGGCTCCACCTACACCCCTTCAGGCTCCACCTACACTCGCTACAGGGAGAAACCTACACTCGCTACAGGAGGAAACCTACACTCGCTACAGGGGGAAACCTACACTCGCTACAGGGGGAAACCTACACTCGCTACAGGGGGAAACCTACAGAAGATGTTGGAACAGATGAGGCCCAGAATTTAGTCCAGAAGCAGCTTGTTCCAGAAAAAGATGTTTAAAAAGCATGCCATTTTATTTCTGACTAGCCCAGGGAAGCAAGTTGTCTGTGCAGGAACATTTACACAAATCTTTGGATGCTTGCATAATTTTACAAATCAAAAACATATTTTGACAATATATACATTTTACTACATATTCTGGAGGCTCCGAACGTCCCACTTGCAAAACCATGGCTGTAAAGTAGTATACTTCTGCATAGACAGTCTATAGTGTCCACAGATATAGAAAAGCCTTGATTGTCATTGCACTTGAATACAACGAAAATATGCCAGTTTACAGATTATAGAAAATCCTTGTATATAATGTATATAAAGACAGCAAAAGGTACAGATAAGCACAGGGCCAGTATAAGGAAAGTATTTGCAAAAAAAACAGTCCCGAAAACTTGCTTCATTGTACGTATGTTATGACATATTTTTTATATTTATATTTGTATTTGCATTTTTTTTTTTTTTACGTGAACAAAGTATTTGTTAGAAACTGCCTGAGGTTCTGGGTGTTCCAGATAACCATTGAGTGAAAGCTAGACACGAACCTGAAGCGTTTCCATTCCTTAGTATAAATGCAGGCACCATCCAAGGACTCAGCATCTTGTGCTAATGTACAAATACATTCTCTGCCATGTAATAAAGCTGTTAATGTCAGCTCCTGTGACCTGATCATTTATTGCTATTATTTGTTCATGAAGAGTGTTGGTTAGACAGATACGGTTTCCCCAATGTTATCCCAAGAGGGAGACTGCCCATTTTCTACATCTGTGAAGAGATGGTGTTGGGTGTCTCTTCAGATAGGGTAGCAGTGATATTCAATACTTGCTTTCTGAACTGACCACATACATATTGTACTTAATGTATATACTTAACTTGCATTTACAGTAGTTGCATTCCTGCACTTTTTCTATTTCTTATGTCAAATAGTATTTTTGTTACACTAGGTCTATTTTGCCCGTAGCTTGATTGTTCTCTCCCTTGTACTTTGCTTGGGATCAAATCTGCCGTCTGTCTGCTTAATGACCAAATGTAAATATAGTTTGACACACTCAAACCAATCAGTGTCCTAAGCCACAGCATGAGTTACAAATGGCAAACCAAAGCAAGCAGTTGAGATAAAGTAGGATTTCTTTCTACAACTCGGCCTTACGTAACACTAAGCGCTCCCATCGTGTGTGTGTGGCATTTCAGCAGAAAATGAGAAACAGTTCAAATCTTCTCTTTACTGTGGCTCTTAAAATGTACAACTCATCACATACAACCTCTTTCTAGTTGTCTTTCCTCCTGTTAAATGCCTTTATATGCGGTGCCCTTGAGCAAGGCACCTAACCCCGATCACTGCTCCCCGGACGCCGCCAAAGGCAGCTCACTGCTCCGGGTTAGTGTGTAACCTCACTTCACTCTGTGTGTGTCACTTCCCTGGATGGGTTAAATGCAGAGGTGTATTTCAGAGTGTGTGTGTCTACACCACCTCTGCCATAGAGAGGACTTTCACTTCACTTTATATTCACCCAGCGGAGAAGAAAGACCAACATGTCGGGAGTTACTAAATACAGATCTTTATTAGGGATATCAATAAGACACACATGATATCTAGCAGTGCAAATTATGGGCTTTTGTGCACAGCATCACAACAGCACACTGCAGTGACTGTTAAAATCCATCCAAACAGAAATCATGACACATACAGGAGGACCAAACTAGTGATGACTAAAATAACAGGGTGATTTTTCTTTCCAGAAGGTATGAAAAAAATAACCACATTGCACTGTATGTTGTTCAGGTATGAATAAGAAATGGAACTGTCCTAGATGGCAAGTAGTTTAGCATAGTCGATGATTTCACCTTGGGGCAGGACGTGTTTTTTTTTTTTTTCTTCAAATCAGTTGCTAAAATTAAGGTGTCATATGATCCAGTAGAAATAAATATATTATAACATGATTGACTTAACATGTTAAATAATTTCCATTAAAAAAAAGAAAGAAAATAAAATAATTCCATCTAAAGAATTGATATAACATGAAAATCAAACTTTACAACGCTAACAATAACCAGACCAGTGGAAGCCCTATAAAACAGAACACTTACAAGGCATGTCTGCATATTATCTGATATAAGTAAAGACGTATGACACCTCCCTCAATATACAAAAGAAGTCCTATTAACATCTACTGTTGTTTTTTTAAGCATACTTTTTTTTTCATCTACACTCTTTTAAAATCTATAGATTATTTAATCTGGAACGACATGTGAAAAGTCTCAACAAAAAAAAAAAAAAAAGAGAGAAGGTAAAGAAAAAAAAAGGAAAAACACTGAGCAATGGCAGCCGAGGTAAAAGTAGGAGCTAGGACAGGAGATTTCTGGGAATTGTTCTGACATGGGGAAGTACTGGGAGCGCTCATTCTGTTGCCATGGCAGCCAATCAATCCATCAACCCATAGGCCACACGGTGGCTTACACTACGAGAGTCAACCTCATACATCGAAATCATAATCCATCTTTTGTAAACACAATTCTCATTGCTGTTGACTGCTTACTCTTCCCACATTGATTTAGCGGGCCCACACCGGGCGTCTGAGCATCTAGACAGCTACACTGGAACAGTGTTAGGACTGGCAGGTAGGAGGGGACACAGATACACACTGGATCAGTGGTATGACTGGCAGGTGGGGGGGGGGGACAACAGCACGCTGATCTGCCTGTGCATTGTTAATTGTAACTCTTCACCAGTGAAGAAAGGGAGACACCATTTATTTTTGTAAAAACATATTTTTTGTTTTTGCAGAGACAGAAACCAATATGTCCACGCCTTGGCGCAATGTGCTGCATATGGCGTGCTGAACACCATGGCTCTGGGTTTTACCGTCACCACAGCAACAACCCCCCTGTGACTGCACACTTGGAATTATGTGGCGCTGTGGTGATTGGAGATTTGAATTTTTGCTCTACACACTGTGCACTGGACTCAGCACGTGTAAATTGAGCAGGTCATGGTTAGAGCGGGTCCTGAACACATGAACACTACAACGCATGGCCAACTCCGTCACGGCTCGGGTGCTCTTAATAGTATTTCAGTCGGGGCATCCGTTCATATTGGGTAAACATAGGTTAACATGATACAGTGACTTACAAGGTAATGCAAAAACAATGACAATTTTTTGTCTCCAAACCCAAAGTGAAATGGACAAAAGCAAAAAAAAACGAAAAATAAACGAATAAAAACAACGAAAAAAGAAAAAGAAAAACATTAACCATGAAAAACAAAAAAAGAGCAAAAGAAAGGAAACACCATTCACATCCACGTTGTGCTTGTTAAGCTTAAGGTCTTCTCAGTGAATCAGCAAAAAAAACACGACGAAAATGACGATGGACAGGTAGTGTTCTCTTTTTTTTCCCCAGGCTGGGATACTGACTCTGCAGCCGAGGGGTGGAGGACGCGAGCCTTAGAGAAGCAGTGATGCTGAGCCCGACGAAAGACAAGCAGAAAGAGAAGAGAGAGAGAAAGAGGTACAGAGGGAGAGGTAAAGAAAGAAATAATGTGAGTGCATAGAGTGGAAACGGTGAACAGACAGTAAACGAGTGCGCGAGCGCGCAAGACAGAAACAGAGAGAGAGAGAGAGAGAGAAACAGAGAGAGAAAAAAAGAGAGAGAGAGAGAGAAACAGAGAGAGAGAGAGCGAGAGAGAGAGAGAGAGAGAGAGGAAAAGGAGGCTGTGGTGAAGGGTTTAACAGGAGCAGCCACTCTCGTTGACAGGCTGCTCTGGTGAATCTGCTGGCAGCTTTATGTCAATCACTGAGAGGCACGAGTCAAGGACACACACAAATGGGCAGAGTGAGTCGCATGAGCAATGGGCACGCGCACACACACACACACACACACACACACACACACACACACATACACACGTGCTTGTACTTTGATGATCACAGTCACTCCCTCACACACACACACAGTCAAACATCCTCACACACACACACAGTCAAACACACACACACAGTAAGAGGAAGGATACTGTCTTCTCTGCTCTTGTCCTGATTGCTCTCCATGCCAGGCAAAGCAGCAGCCACACGTCTGAAAAGCTTCAGGAGAAACAGACCACATCAGTACTCCAGGTAAGAAACAACACCAGTGGCGCACACACAGGGCAGGGCTTTGGAATCGGCTCCCACACACACACACACACACACACACACACACACACACACACACACACACACACACACACACACACACACACACACACACACACACACACACACACACACACACACACACACACACACACACTGCAAATCCCAGCACCCAGGCACGTCCTGCTATTTACTTACCTGGCATCACATTCTCTGGACATTTGTATTTTAAAAGCACCTTGCACCATGTGATCTGTTCCCCTAGCGGCTGGGGAGAAGCAGCCCTCCGCCATCAGTGCTGAATGCTGTGTACTACGTCATCACTTGGGGGCTACTACTGGCACTACTAAAGGCTGATTTATGGTCAGTTACGTAACCGCAAGCGGTGGCGCAAGCCCCTTGCGCGACCCTTGCGCGACTTTTCACGTCTTGCGTGCGTTGGCCCCTTTTTCTAGACTTGCGCCATTTTACGCAAGCCTATTGTTCTGGGTGTGATTTGCTTGGCGTAAGCACCTAGCAATTCATGCTCCCTTTAGAAGCATGCTGGCCCCTTAAGCCCACCCAGTGCTTACCCCACCCAGTGGCTCTGTGGCCTTGGAAAGGCACCTACCCCCTGCATTGGACGAAGAAACCCTGAGGATCTTCAAAAGGGGTTGAGTTCCTTGACTCTGAACAAGTTCTTGCAGAGAGAAAGGGCCTGGTGATGTGGTACCTCCTTAAGGCCCTTGCTTGGTTCTGCGTTGAGCATGAATTGCTAGGTGCTTACGCGTTGTGTTGGGGGTGTTGCCAAGCAATTCACACCCAGAACAATTGGCTTGACAAAAGTCTAGAAAAAGGGGCCGACGCACGCAAGACGTGAAAAGACGTGAAAAGCGTTTACGCTTACGTAACTGAGCATAAATCGGCCTTAAGTGAGATCACATTTCACAGGATGGACCGTTGACAATCTAAAAGGTCAGTAAGGGTATTTAGCAACTGCTTTTATCCAAAGCGAAGTAAAAACAGCCAGCAGCGTTCGGGAATCAAACCTGGGTCCACCGCTCGCCAGGCAGTGCCACGCCCCAGTCTATATAAAAGGGGTAAAGGAAGTCTTATTGGCAGTGCCACGCCCCAGATATAAAAGGGGTAAAGGAAGTCTTATTGGCAGCGCCACGCCCCAGATATAAAAGGGGTAAAGGAAGTCTTATTGGCAGTGCCACGCCCCAGATATAAAAGGGGTAAAGGAAGTCTTATTGGCAGTGCCACGCCCCAGTCTATATAAAAGGGGTAAAGGAAGTCTTATTGGCAGTGCCACGCCCCAGTCTATATAACAGGGGTAAAGGAAGTCTTATTGGCAGTGCCCTAGCAGTGGGCACCCTTCTGGTGATGTGGGGACTGGTTAAGTTCAACAGGCATTAGTTGGGATATACGCGCTCTACTTCCAAAAATAAATGCGATTTCGGGTGCGAGTAAAAAGAATGGTAACTTAGAGTAGAATAAAACCGCACTCTCAAGCTTTTCTCACTGCTATTTAGACCAGCTTATTTCCAGACGCGTTTCGGCCTAAGCCATCGTCAGTGTGGATGGCTTAGGCCGAAACGCGTCTGGAAATAAACTGGTTCAACAGGCATCATCAAGAAGAACTGTTATGTTCGTTCATTTTAATGGAATTTGACAGATAAAAACAAGTGGGCGGTATTCAAAATAGGACGTAACACCATGCATCTCTTCCCTTTCTGTTATAAAGACACACTGCAAGCTGTGTTAAGACACACTGCGAGCTGAAGAGAAGTTGTGCGGATGTAAGCACACGCACACCAGAAAAACTCATTATCTTAGTGGCATGGTTGAAAGCTCGAATAAAATTAGCAGCAGTCGTGAACCAAAGCCGATATGAATTACCCCAGAAGAATTTAAATCTTAAAATGATCAGATATACTGGTCATGAATCATTAAAGTTCTAAAAAGTAACTGAAAGATTTGATAAAATTGCGATGTGATTCAATCGAGTCAGAACCATGCAAATTTGTATACTGACTACCGTGAGTGAAGAATAAAGATTAGATCAAATTAAATCACCATTTGATTCAAATCTAATATCCGCCTTGATTTTACACCAACACTCAATTGTCCAGGTGCAGAGCTTGATGCCTGTAGCCCAGGGGGGCCGGGCGAGCTCCTTCCCAATCATCTGACAGACAGACAGACGGAGCGTCTCCCTGATGCACACAAGCGTGAGCGTGGCCATGGGCGCGGAGCTCAAGCAGCAGGCTGCGACACACACATGCGCACGCTCGCTCGCTCTCTACCTGTTTCACATTGTAGCCTGTCTTTGCGCTCGTTTCGATAAACAGAACACTCAGTTCCTTTGCCCTCTGCTCACCCTCTTCTGTGGTTATTTGTCTGGGACAACAGAAGATGCCACGTACGTACACACACACACACACACACACACACACACACACACACACACACACACACACACACACACACACACACACACACGTGTTCACATACACAACCACAAAAGTACATACACACATACACGTACACACAAGCAGGGAGAAAAAGAGAGAAACAGTAAAAACACAGAAATGGAAGATGATGGCCGCGGCTCTTTATGCTGCTGTGGCTGTTCCTGCCCGGTCCCAGTGGTCCCCATAGAAACCAAACCATGGACCCAATGTGCTATTCCGTCTGTTCGTTGAAGTACATTTGTGAATTTCTGGGGCGCTGCATTTGAAGTTTACATGTTTCACTCTGCAGTGGTAACCTCTAATTAGGGACTCAGCCCCACCCAACAGCGTTGGAGAGTAATGGAATGCAAATTGCAATGGAGGTCATGGAGGCTATTTGGGAGTCATTTATGTGCTGGGGATGGTGTTGGTGGTGGGCCCTAAAGCCCCATGATCTAACATAACCTTCACCCACAGCTATTCAAATGTACGAAAATCCTAATATAATCCTAATTGTTAAGAATACGTTACTCGCCGGGAGTAATCTAAACGGATAACGTTACAAACCACATTTTAGGAGATTCATTCTGTAATCTGTTGTGGAACAAATTTGAAAAGTAAAGGCCGAGATATATACTCAGTTAAGGAGCATGAATTGTTACGTGCTTAAGCGTTGCGTTGGGGATGTTGCCAAGCAATTCACCGCCAGAACATAACCCTCCCCACAGCACTAAACAACGGCGCCATGCGTAACACGAGTTTGCTTCCTCTCAGACAGACATGTTCCGCTTCGAGACAGAGTCAATTGCTAATGGCGCTACATAGATGAATGAAATTGAATTGAAATGAAATGTCCCCCCCCCCCTAATGGTCCTCCTCTAATGGTCCTCCGCTAATGGTCCTTGGCTTCCTTCTGAAAAAGTGAAAGTCCTCTCTATGGCAGAGGTGGTGTAGACACACACACTCTGAAATCCACCTCTGCATTTAACCCATCCAGGGAAGTGACACACACACAGTGAAGTGAGGTTACACACTAACCCTATCAGTGAGCTGCCTTTGGCAGCGCCCGGGGAGCAGTGATTGGGGTTAGGTGCCTTGCTCAAGGGCACTTCAGCCATGGATGTGGGCATGGGAGAGCAGTGGTCTACCTATAGAAACCTCTAGAAAGACCTCTAGAGACGAGAGCAGCAGCAGCAGCATGTCGGAGCACACGGCACACACAACACACACACTCACCTGCTTCACATTGTAGCCTGCTTTAGCACTTGTCTCAATAAACATTACATTTAGCTCTTTGGCTTTCCTCTCGCCCTCCTCAATTGATACTTGCCTGCAGGGAATAAAAGGGTTGATATACATGTGGCCAAATTAATAAACTACTCTTGGGAAGTACATATGGCACTTTCACTTTACACCGTTGGTATAAAACAGTGGTTGGTCTGATATCTACTTGTAAAAATGAATTGAGGGCTGTAACCAAATGTACATATGGCACTTTCACTTTACACCGTTGGTATAAAACAGCGGTTGGTCTGATATCTACTTGTAAAAATGAATTGAGGGCTGTAACCAAATGTACATATGGCACTTTCACTTTACACCGTTGGTATAAAACAGCGGTTGGTCTGATATCTACTTGTAAAAATGAATTGAGGGCTGTAACCAAATGTACATATAGCACTTTCACTTTACACCGTTGGTATAAAACAGCGGTTGGTCTGATATCTACTTGTAAAAATGAATTGAGGGCTGTAACCAAATGGGAAGTACAGTGGGGAAAATAAGTATTTGAACCCCTGCCAATTTCGCAAGTTTGGCCATTTGCCAAGTTTAGGATTGATATTCTGTTTCTCAATGTTAAAATACACCTACCAGAACAATTATAGAAAAACACATTTCTTTGCAAGTGGCCAAACTTGCGAAATCGGCAAGGGTTCAAATACTTATTTTCCCCCTCTGTACATATGGCACTTTCACTTTACTCCTTTGGTATAAAACAGCGGTTGGTCTGATATCTACTTTGTAAAAATGAATTGAGGGCTGTAACCAAATGTACTGGGCATAGCTCTACAGACATTGGTGAGCATTCAAATCATAATAAACATTGACAGGTATTTGGATGGAGGAATCAAACCCATTTTCTGTTGACAACAAAGTACTTATATTTAATAATAACTAATATATAACCATGCCCACAATCAGCTGACACCTTACAAGAACACATGGAGTCCAAACCTTTTATCTGCAAGATCAGTCTTGTTCCCAACCAGCATGATGATGACGTCACTTCCTCTCTCGGTTCTGACATCATCAATCCATTTTGTGGTCTGCTGGAAGGAGTTGACATCTAACATAAATGTAGACAGATGGAGAGAGAGAAAGAGAGTGAAAGAGAGAAATAAAGAGTGAGAGAGAAAGAAAGAGTGTGTGTGTAAAGAAAGGACGGAAGGGAAAGGAAAGAACGATTATAGGAGCTTTACTTCAAGACTTTTCTTTTTACTTCAAGACTTTTCTCATCTTCTCATCTCATAATGCTTCTCTGGCAGTTTTTACTATATTCCATGATATTTAAATGACATTGTGGAAGGTTTGGCCGTTATAAAGGAAAGCGTAAGAAAATAAGACGTCAGCTCACAAAGCAACAATGTAGAGGCACGGACAAGCTACACATACGGAAAAATACAATTACTTTACTGACAGGAGCTCAAATACAATCACATCTACAACAAACTCCATGGGAAATTGGAGTATCATTATAACTAATTCAAATAGTGTGGGATTACTATCAGAGTTCCTAACCCAACATACTAATGTGAAAGGGTTTTTAAATAGTTCTTAAGTAGTACTTAAGTAGACGGCGGCTTTTGTGGTGCTCACTGCAAATCTGACCACTCATTAGTAAAACCTGAAGAAAAGTTCAGAATCAAAATACACTCCACCCATAATAAGCTTGCCATGGGTTCAGAAGAAACAGAACCAGAAAAGTCCAAATGAAAGGAACCAAAGTATATATATATCCTGTTATAAAGCACTGCATCATCCAATACATAATCCATGCTATCAATGATACACTGTGATATCTCCTTAAAGTAAGGGTGGCGCTAGAAATCTGCAAATAGTCAACTTGATCAAAGAAGTAGTTTCAGTGGATTGATGTGTAAATTCAAAGAAAGTCTATTACCATGATCTCCCTAGGGACTTAAAGTGTCTTCTGGACAACATACTGAACTATAGCTAAGACTTTAGTTCATCTACTGATGAAGTTTACTAAAGAGCACTGCACCCGATGAATGTAAATAAGCTCAGCTTTCAGAAGGAAGGATGCTTAGCAGACCACGGTCACATAATGACAAGAAAAAAAAGAGACGTGAGAAATAAAAACAGCCAAATGGAAATGACAGGGATAGAAAAGAAGGAAGGAAGAAAACAAAAAAAGGCATTGGACTCAGGAAGCAAAAGCAGTGAAGAAAAGAAAGACACATCTGAGGAGGACGATCGGACAGAGCAGTCTGGTTTGCTTTTCTTCCAGCGATGTCTCGGGCTTTGTTCCCCCTCCACCAATGGGAGCCTCACTCACTTGTGATGTCAAAGACAACCACGGCCACAGTGGAATCGCGTATGTAGCTAGGGATCAGGCTCCGGAAGCGCTCCTGACCGGCGGTGTCCCAAAGCTGCAGTCGCACCTAGCCAGTCGTGTTAGCACCAGAGAGAGCAGAGAGACAGCGAAGAGCAGGGGAGAGAGAGAGAGAGAGAGAGAGCGAGAGAGAGAGAGAGAGAGAAGGAAAGAAGGGGTGGGGGAGAGAAGAGGAGGGGAGGGGGGAAGAGGAAGTGGTGAGAGAAGGAGGGAACTGGACGGAGGGCGAGGGGGGGGTTGTGCGCACCAGGCCAGCCTGGTGGGGTACCTACTTGTGATGTCGTACACAACGACAGCTGCGGCCGAGTCGCGGATGTAGCTGGGAATGAGGCTACGGAAGCGCTCCTGGCCCGCCGTGTCCCAGAGCTGCAACCTGATCTGTGTGGGATGGCAGAAATTATAAGGGAAAAAAGGGGAAACGCAACCAAAAAAAGAAAAAGAAAAGAAAGAAAATAACAGAGCAGAAGGAAAAGAAAAGACAGAAATTAAGAAATAAGGGGAGACTTTAAAAGAATAAGATGGAACAAAAAAAGAAAAGAAAACTAAAATGTGCAGGCAGACAGGCACATGCCGTCATGCAGATCAGAGGTCGTGGTGGCAGAAACCGAAAACAGTTGGAACAAAATAAGTGGAGATAAACTGATGTGATTGGCTAAGGGGTCGTTTACACAGAGCATGGATCGCCTAAATCCGGAAAGAAATCTTGTCGGATCGGCCTCTCTCGATCACACAAACTCGGCGGATTGGGTCCCTGAATCCGCAACCTGGTCGCCAGAGTGGGTAGATTCGAACGCGCCAGCGGATCCGTGTGCGTGTAAACACCGGATCCGCACACTTTCTAACCCGATGACGTAATTGCCCCACGTGAACTACAATTAATCTATTTGTACCAGACCATTGTTCAAAACCGTTTTTTAAATGTGCCAGCAATAGCCTATATAGGCAAATCTGACGTGAAAAGATTTGTATCATAGACGGAAGTTTCAAAACTTTAACTTACACAAACGAGGGTTATGGCAAAGTGCGCGATTATAACTAGTCCTGTTTGAGTGTTGTGGTAACAGTGATTTTGTTATACCTCTTAAGTAGTGAGAAATAACCACAAAGTCATTCAAAGCCAAAAAATGAGAGAGAGAACCGGTGATATTCCCTGAACTAATATAATAAGACTCAAACAATAGATCCTCAGATCATGGCTCAAGGCAGAAAAAGTTGATAACTGATGGTATTATAAGAAGTATAATATTGGCTGAATCAATTAAATATCTAAGGAACATTAAGACAATTTTTTAATTTTATATTCTCAAAAAGCCAACTCTTTGCATTTCTACCATGTAACAATTCAGGTGGTAGAGAAGTCGTTCAGCAATCGAAAGATTTATCTCGACTTCTGTCTTCTGTCACTTTATGTGCTCCATGCCGTCTTTACAGCCGATTCATCCACTACGCTTTGGCGTTTCACTGTAAACGCACATTTTTCATGACACAGCTCCCCGAAACGCGATAAAAAAAAGGTACCAGATCCCAAAAAAAATCAAAATGAATTCAGGCAATCCAGGCTCAGTGTAAACGGGGCCTAAGAGAGAGTAAACCAAGGGGTGGATGGAAACTGAAGAGGAAAAGGATGACAGACGGAAAGAACGGGGAGAAAGAGAACGCAGTGGGAAGCGGCCTTGGAGGAAGGGAAGAGGCTGTGGGGTTGTGGGGTTGTGGGGTCGTGGGGGTGAAGAGTAGGGGCTCTGCCCTGGACCTGGAAGGATGGAGGGTCATACAGCCTTTGCATCTCTAGTCTCACAGTCACAGTAACACACAGTAAGGGGAGGGGGGGGGGGGGGGGGGGAAGGGTTTTAACTGCACACACTTTACTTCAAATCATCTCTGATCATAGTCATTTTCTTTCAGTAGTATTTCCATGGTTCAGTGTCCCTGCCTCCAAGGCAAGATTAATCATAACTATGACAAAAAGGGTTCGGCTCCTTCATGTTTGGGTGGTATGTATCCCACAATTCCAGGAAGGCGGGGGGGGGTTGGGTGGGACAGGAAGAGGAACAGACAGAAACAGAGACACATCTAGGGTTGTTTGATACATAATGTCTACCGTTGATAAGTCAGATTGTGTTCATTTCAAGTGTTACAAGTCATTATGTGAACAGCTGGCAAGACCTAACAGATCGGAACAGAATTCCCCACTTGCATTCCATCTCCCTCTAGTGCCTGGATTGATGCGCTCCATGTTAGAAACAGTTCATTCACATTCATAACACACTTAGTACATGGTCATGGAGTTTATCTTTCTAGAACTGGCTGTATAGGCAGATATGATTTAACGATTCTCATGCACAACCTACTTAACACATCAGAGAGCACAGCTACTCTGACTTGAAAAAGATGCTGTAAGAGATCATGTTCACCAAAATACTGAATATCACAGATACAGAATATCACAGTCTCAACAATCTCACACCTTTCATTAGCCTTCTAAAGAGGGTGTGTCTAGACTCTCCTGGGCTGTGTACTCTATGACTAAAGCTTTGGCATGTTTAAACGAATCAGGGCACTTCCCAGCCAGCCAATCATTTCGCATCAACACAGCAAAGACTAGAGCAGAAGAGGATACATTCATATGGCGGCTTTCTCAAAGAAATTTGAAAGAAATGATTACAGCACCTTTAACACAGGTGATTGAATTAGGCACACAGCACCACAGCAAAGCATGCAGTAGTAGAATGGCTACGTATTCAATTTGGCAATTTCAATTCAAACTACCGTTATTTTGTAAAGATGACCCTTTAGTTAAGAAAATGAAGGGAATACTTACTGTTCTATCCTCGAGGTACATGGTTTTCGATAAAAAATCTATTCCTATTGTGGCCTGCAAAAAGCAACCGGGTAAGAAAAAGAAATAGTTTTCAGGAAACAGGTCACACAGAAAAGACATCTAGATCCATATATAAATGTGATGAATTAATATTATTATTATTATTATTATTATCATCATTATTATATCCATAATATATGGAAATGGTACTGCTACATCCCATACAGATACAATGTTTTTATTTGATTCCATATTTTATTGTGATTGTACAGCACTTTGGTCAACGTGAGTTGTTTTTAAATGTGCTTAATAAATACATTTGACTTAACTACCACATTTAGTAAAAGCTACTCCAACTCAACTTATTTATCCTCATCCACATTTGAAAGGATTCTGCAGACTAATGGTACATAGAGGTGACCAGAGGCTCGCTTACCTGGTAGGTGTTATCAAAGCTGTCGTACATGAACCTTGTGATCAATGAAGTCTTTCCCACTGAAAGAGAAAAGAGACAAGCAGACTTATTAATTCAGTACTGGTGACTAGGACCCTCAGATGAGACCCATTACAATCAACTGACTCGGTCACTGGTAAAACAAGCGGACAGTTGTTGTCCACAAACAATGATTTTGTTTAAATCTATACAGATCTTAACATGCCTTACACTCGTTTAGTGTTGATGTTTAATTTTGTTTAGTTTTATTTGGGTTAAACACGAACACTTCCACCCTCACAGATGAAATCATTGAATGTAAGTCACAAGAGTGGAGCTGTGCAGAGGGGACAACTTGGTCGGTCACACACACACACACACACACACACACACACACACACACACACACACACACACACAGTCTTTAAATAGCTGAACAGCTGTATAAACACACCTAATCGCGTGCATGTCTGTTCCCTTCTAAACTCGCCAGAATGTCACCTTGTGTCACTGCCATTTTGCATGTCTCTTTCGAGCCAACCACATAGTGATAACATCATCATCACTACCATCATCATTATCATCATCACTATCATCACCATCATCACCAATGTGGGGCAGTGCTCTTACTGAAGACAGAAAACAATAACAGCCCTCATAATGAAACACTGGCTATACAAGATACTAAAGGCGGCTGCTTGGTTCTACGTTGGTGTCACATTGTTGCGCAAAATTTACTCATAGCAATTCATGCTCCCTGAATGGTTGCGGGTGTTGCCAAGAAATTCACACCCAGAACAATAGGCTTGCGTAAAAAAATGGCGCAAGTCTAGAAAAAGGGGGCGACGCACGCAAGACGTGAAAAGTCGCGCAAGGGGCTTGCGCGGGCTTTTGAACTTGCGCTTGCGCTTACGTCTCTGACCATAAATCAGCCTTAAGCCACACGTATCAGAACAAGAATACTGAATAATCAATTCAACTTCACATTTAGCTGTGATAGTAACCAATGCTCAATGATTCACATCCACAACACAGTCCATGCGCAATCATCAGAAACTGGCCACATCATAGCCCTTTAAGTTTAAATTCACCAGAACTCCTCTGTAACATCTGTGTATAGATGACATAGTGTACTCAATGCAGAAGAAGGAAATACTGCAACTGTGGAATCAGACTTTCAGCATTTCCTCCTGTGATGTGAAATAGTTTGTGGGTTCTAGCTCAGGCCTGCACTGGTATTCCAGCTGTAGAGCCAGAGCCAGCTGGAGAGAAATGCAATCTGACGTGTCTGGGGTCACGACCTCGCCACAACACTTCCACCTCACTGAGGAATGCAGGGAGGGTGCTCCTGCTCACACACGGTAGCAAGTAAGGGGCACCGCTAAAAGACTCACCCCTCCACCCCCACCTACACATCCCATCCCCTTCTCTTGCCCCCAAAGTGGTACTTATAGGGAGTCAAGGGAGGGAGAGAGAGGGAGAGTGTGAGGGGGGAGAGGGAGAGGGGGGGGGGGGTGTGGAGACAGGAGCGCTACAGTTACAGGCCTCTCAGATCTGATTTGTGTTGCTCACTGCTTCCAGTTTTATTCTGCTGTGTCACTGCTGGGTGTAGTCGAGAGACCGCTGCCCGTAACTGAAGCTTGCCACTCACCACTGCAGCTGTGTCACCACTGTAGTCAAGAGACCACTGCCCGTAACTGTAGCTTTCAAGTCACCACTTTAGCTGGGGCAGGGCTGGTTGTCGGGGGGGAAACCAAGGGAAGCTGGCTTACGGTGCAAACCCATGACAGCGATGCGATCAAATTCCATCGCTTTGAGTGGGCGTGGTGTAGCGTGTGGAAATAGCATACAGTCCTACAATTTTCAAACAGTCAAAGACGACACCAAACAATCTCATTGGCTGCTGCCGGGAAATATCGCTCCTCATTTGCATAAGTTTCAACATGTTCTAATTTTCGCTCATTTACGTCACAATGGATTGGCTCCCATTGAAATGCATTGGGTTTAGAGATCGCGTCGCTCACAACGGTGGCATGGGTTTGCACCGTTAAGCTCTTTTTTTGAAAGTGGAACCTTCCCATTTAAAAATGTACGGCCCACGTGTCAGGGGCAGACCACTCATGACGTGCCGTGACGATATGATCCTGTGAGGTTGGAAACCCCACTCAGCGTTCCTGGAGTTGGACCGCATGGACCTACAGCCAGTTATATACACAGCACTTGCTCATTCACACCTCTATCAGAATCAGAATCAGAATCAGAATTCTTTTAATGGCCAAATATATTCACACATACAGGAAATTGACTTGGTGTTTCAGTGGGAAAGACTATGGACCCTTACCAAGAAGAACAGGTACTCAAACACCACGTGGTTTAGAACCCTAAGGCTTAGGCAGACTAAGGCAGAGGCACACACTTTTGTGTAAATGTTTAAAGATCCATCTCCCCTAAAATATTCAGTTGTTGTGTGGATACTGCCACGCAAAGGGCATACATCTTTCATATTTGTCTAGTTTCATATAATCTACTTTGAACACTGTCGCAGCCAAGCTCTCAGCACGACACGACCAGGGAATTCCAAACCATTATTCTTTTATTAACTCTTTAAATGATGAACTTAGGCACTCAAACGTTACAACAAAAGGTAGTCAAAACTAACAGAAAATAGGGGAAGCCCTACGCCTTGCACCCAGTGCAACCAGCGCCTTCCCCTCTGTCTCGCTCACTCTCTACCTCTCTCTCGTCGGCTCTTACTGACTCTTTAAAGTCTTTTGTTTGACTAGATTGGCACTAATCAGCCACTAGTCAAACGATCTACAGGTGAGCTTCCAATTAGGGAAAGCGCGACCTGCCTAGTCCCCAGAACACCTCCCCAGGGTCCTAGAGCCTGCCCTGTATAGTCCTAGTCACCCATTTTAACCTAAGTGGGAGCCTAAGAGCAGCTTGGGCTACCACACACCCTCCCCCTTAACTTCAGGCCCTTCCCAGAGCTAAAAAGGTTTTAATTATTTTCTTTAAACCTAAATACAAGTGTCAGTCAAAAACACATTCAGGAAAACACCAACATTTCAATTCCCATTCAACATAGTGTCCACGTCACCACAATTTCAATTACGATTCAACATAAAGTGTCCATCTTAGTCAGTCTCCAACTTTTGGTCTTTCCGTGTCAGTTCCCAGTTTGTCTGTCCATTTCGTTCTGGCTTTGGGGTTTACCCTTCCCCCTTCCGGTCGTGGACTCTCTGCCGCTTTTTCTCTTTTTGAGAGTTCAGTCTCTGTGCACCAGGTCGAAGCATGGCGGCCTTCTTCAGAGTCCTCTTCTTCAGCCCACTGACTTCCTCCTCCTCGCTGGCCATCTCTGCAGCTTGCATGGTGACGAAGTCCAGCTCCTGCTCCAGCCTCTCGTAGGTCTCCAGTTTGACCTGCTGCTCACTGACCTGAGCCTGGAGGTCCACCACACGCTTCTCTGAGGACGACTGCAGCCTCTGCATCTCATGGCCAGTCTTCAGGCGGATGTGCTCCAGCTCGCCACGCAGCTTACGCTCATACTCTTCATCATCATCATCATCGACAAGATTATCATGGACATCAAAATTTTCATCCACATCACCGATTTCACCGACATTATCGTCATAGTCATCGATATTGGCTTCATAATCGACATCATCATCAAGGACATCATCGTCATCTTCATCTGCGTCATACTCCTCATCACCGACATCAACCAACTCACCCAGCAACTCAATCCTATTGGTCCTGGCCATCTTCGGTAGAGCCACCCAGACCTGGACAGTCTTAGCCACCTCTCCATGCGGCTGGTAAACCTCTGCTTCAAGCTGCATGTCCTCTTCCATGGCAGTGAATAGGTCCTTTACCTCCTGTCCTACGGCCCCCTGGGTCAGCTTCTCCTCGACCTCCTCTAGGTCCTTTACAGATGGGTTGGTTGATGTTCGTTTGCGGAGTTCTGCAACAGCTACCCGCAACTCTTCCTGCGACTGCTTGACGGCGACCATCAATTCCTTTAATGCCGGATCCATAATCCACGTCTTCTCACTGGGTCACTCTGACCCTCTCTTCAGTCAGCTGGGTCACAATGCCTGTAGTCACCCTCTTCTGCGACTTCGCTGGGTCACTCTGCCCCTCTTCAGTCAGCGTGGGTCACTGTGCCCGCATTCTCCACCATATGTCGCAGCCAAGCTCTCAGCACGACACGACCAGGGAATTCCAAACCATTATTCTTTTATTAACTCTTTAAATGATGAACTTAGGCACTCAAACGTTACAACAAAAGGTAGTCAAAACTAACAGAAAATAGGGGAAGCCCTACGCCTTGCACCCAGTGCAACCAGCGCCTTCCCCTCTGTCTCGCTCACTCTCTACCTCTCTCTCGTCGGCTCTTACTGACTCTTTAAAGTCTTTTGTTTGACTAGATTGGCACTAATCAGCCACTAGTCAAACGATCTACAGGTGAGCTTCCAATTAGGGAAAGCGCGACCTGCCTAGTCCCCAGAACACCTCCCCAGGGTCCTAGAGCCTGCCCTGTATAGTCCTAGTCACCCATTTTAACCTAAGTGGGAGCCTAAGAGCAGCTTGGGCTACCACAACACGAACAAGTCATTTTTTATTAGGGTGTTAAAAACTCAAAAACACTTATTTGGCACCCACAACAGTCAATGCAGACATCTCAGAATCAATAAGGGCTACGTCAGGGAACAGAGATGCACAAGTACGGACAGGTACAGGCACACATAGGAATGTTAATAATAGCTTCCATGATGGACCCTTCAGAAAAGAGAAAGAACACAGATGTTTTCACCGTCATGGGGACACCTGCAGCTTTGTACAATTGCACCTAAAAGCCCTTCCAGCGCAGTCATAAACCAGCCCATAATGACATAATGAGACGCTATGGAAACAAATGACTGCTGTTCTACTGAGGCATTCATAAAGCGGTGGTGAAGCTCTTCCTGATGACCACACAGCTGCATTAAAAAACACCTCATTGGCTAGGAAGGAGCCTTTCAGGAGCTGAAACACGGTGTTGAGAGACAATGTGAGGGGAAACTACCGTGGCAAAGCATTTAAAACTAGTAAACTTACAGATATGTCTCATTACATTGGACAGAGCTCTTCTAAAGTGCTTATACCGCCCTAATGTAGCTGAAGACAACACTGTCACTTCATGAGATTGCCTATAGGAAGGAAAGCCAAGTCAATGCTCAGTATCTTCCAGACCAGATATGCATCAGTGGGAATGACGTAGTTCTGATCAAGCATGGTCACTTTGGCATACTGTGAACAGTTTGTGCCGAGGTGATGGAAGAAAAGCTTTCCAAGTGTAATCCTACTGAAAAGAGCTAAATGGCGGTTAGGCCCATACGCGGTTACCCACAACGTAATGAATCCATAAACATCTAGATAGATGGATTAAACAGCAGACAACCTACCAATTAGGCTGATGAGTTTTGCTGTGGATGTGCAGAATCTCACCCTCATTATGATGAAGCTACATTTACTATGCATATGAAAACAGCAAGGCAGAAAAAGGAACAGAAAGCCAATGTCTGCCAAATGACTACGCTGCATCTCTGTGGCAACTGCCAGCCTAAATCATTGGTGAGGACTAAAGCAGAAACCTGTGTTAAAGTTATCTCATTGATCCTGGCTACATCTCTTCCACCTTCCAATATACCTCTGCAAACATGACGATTCATGTCTGCGCTGTGGGAAAGATGGGACTGCTGCGCTCCGTTGTGTACACATGGGACTGTGATTTTAACCGAGGAAGAGTTATGTGGTTCCAACAGAGCATCCATTAGTACAATAGTTAGGCCCAAAACAATGAGGCTGACACCTTAACGTTCTTTACCAAGAGTGTTTTTGACAAGAGTGAAATGGACTGGGCTACAAGTCACCTTTCCCAGACTCAAAACTTCACAAAGCTATGTGAGTCTGACTGCCAGTTTACCAGTGCAAGACAGGAATAGAGAATTAGGGAAAAAAGAGCACCTTCCCCTTCAGAGGGAGACGTGTCTGGATTCATGAATCACCTACAGTCCAATCAATGCGGGATTCACCTGTTGTGCTTTTAGGCCTCCTGTGTGACTGGATAACATCAGATGACCTTATGTTTGTGTTCACCTGTTGTACGGATGAAGAGCCCAAACCAATACCTCTGCCTGGTGCATGCTGCATTAAATAATATTGTCAATATATTCAGAGTGCATCTTCCTTTCTCCACCAGTGTGAGCCAAACCTGATGGGGACATGCTGTAAGAGACCCCTGAGAAAGGCTGAGTGAGGAGAGAGAGAGAGAGAGAGAGAGATAGATAGTGAGAGAGGGAGTGAGAGAGAGAGAGAGAGAGAGAGATATAGATAGTGAGAGAGGGAGTGAGAGAGAGAGAGAGAGAGAAAGATAGATAGTGAGAGAGGGAGTGAGAGAGAGAGAGAGAGAGAGAGAGAGAGATAGTGAGAGAGGGAGTGAGAGAGAGAGAGATATAGATAGTGAGAGAGGGAGTGAGAGAGAGAGAGAGAGATAGATAGTGAGAGAGGGAGTGAGGAGAGAGAGAGAGAGAGATAGAGAGAGAGTGAGGAGAAACAGAGAGCGAGATAGAGAGAGAGAGAGAGAGAAAGAGAGAGAGGGAGTGAGGAGAGAGAGAGAGAGAGAGAGATAGTGAGAGAGGGAGTGAGAGAGGGAGTGAGAGAGAGAGAGATATAGATAGTGAGAGAGGGAGTGAGAGAGAGAGAGAGAGAGAGATAGTGAGAGAGGGAGTGAGAGAGAGAGAGAGAGATAGATAGTGAGAGAGGGAGTGAGGAGAGAGAGAGAGAGATAGAGATAGAGAGAGAAAGATAGATAGTGAGAGAGGGAGTGAGGAGAGAGAGCGAGAGAGAGAGAGAGAGAGAGAGAGAGAGAGAAGAAACAGACAAGAATAGGCACAGACGTGGTAAGGGAGGAAGTCTGAAACAAGAGAAAGAGAGGAGAAACCAGAGTGAGGCCGGCTGGGCGTTTCATGACTTAAGCTCTTTATATTCACCAATCAATAGGAGCTTTTGTTCAGGGAGCAGTAGTCTCATTACTTTCTGCTCACCACTGCAGATTAAGACAGTATTCTCTGTACCGCCCGCCTGCTTCTTCACCTGATGTACAGCCAACGTGTGCTCTGATGGAGCAAGCAGTGGGCTATTCTGTATTCATTTCTATAATTACCATACTGCTACACAATAACCCAAGTTGCATTTGTCAGCAAGCCCTAAGCACGATGTGGCATGGAGTATAAACACAAATGCTGAGACACAGTCACCAGGCAACATTAAGTTTGCAGTGTATACAGCAAAGTGTATAACAGCTTAGCAAAAATGTTAGTTAAAGAGAAGCTCGAGATGCTCATTTATACCAACAATTTCTTCAGATATGTTTTAACCAATAACTTTCAGTCAGGTTCATTAATACTCAATAACAATAAGTTACATACCGCTAAAAATCAAGGAACGACACCCAATGAGTATTGCTCAGTGTCTTGTTTACACAATAGGGCTCCGCACATGGTACCACTCATCAAACCATCTTGTCAGAGAGCCATCCAAAGACATAGCTATAGGCTACTACACAACATCTGACAGCAACTGTTACATTTTAATGGGCAGGCCAATACGACACCATCACATGTATCGAGTTTCCAGATACTTACACATGACTAGGGCCAGCACCTTATTATTGCAAAACATCCCATCTGACAAGTAGTGAAATGCTTGACTCAATATACATCTTTGCTCAATTGACAAAGAGTGTATGATGCATTCACATGTGTCAAGTATTGACAAAAATGACTTAACCAAAGTGTGATATGTTATTCTACCAGTGTAACTATCCAAAAAAAAACACTGACACTAAGGCTTAACCATAATGCACCATTTTAAACGAGCTACACATCTAAACATGTGACGAAATGAGTTGTAGACTATATAAATTGGGTCAAATAGAATGCAGAGCCTTAGCTTCACTAGTTGCTGTAATGTTGTTGACAGGAAAAAGGGAATATGATCTCTATGTTGTCAGGAACACTCCTCACTTCAGCCCAGGGTCGACGACATCGCAACCTTTTTATTCTGCCATATTTAAATGACGAAAGATAACCGCGTCAGTAATGTTAGCTAGTCTAAGCAATGATATAATCAAAGATGTTGCACATTTCTATCTGATAAAATAAGCTTGGCCGTTACAGATCTGTCAGTGGAGAGTCCACGCTAGATTGATTCATTGGAGAGCTGTCACAAATATAATTCATATTTAACTGACCACATCTAAATTGCAGATTAAACTCGATGTCGATAGATAGGAAAGGCTAGCAATTGATTACTAATGCTGATCGTTTAGTTAACTGTTTATTATACCGTCTTTGTAACAGAGAGAAGTATCTAATGTGTCAGTGTATCTACGTGACAGAGAGAGAACCACAATTTATTCCTAGAAAGTTGGGTTTATTAAGTGAAAATGTTAATGTTAGTAAGCTAGCCTACTACACTTTAGTAACGTACCACAAGCGATTTTAGCTTGCTGGCTAGCCTGCAAAATGTTGTGTGTTTGCTCTTTACTGATTTGTCATGCTAAGCAATAAAGTTAACGCCCTAAAAGACAAATAATAGTATACATCATATAACGTTTCAAGTGTATCGGCACGTCCGGCCGTTTCAAAGCATATAGACGAACGTTAGAGGGAGCAAAATGTTGACATTTTATTATCCTAATCAGACAGCTAGTTAGCTAGCCAGACTCGAGCACAGGATTATGCGACAATTTGAACGCTAGCCTAGCTTGGCGGCTAGCTAACGGGTTAGCCAGCTATTATTAGCTAGGTAGCCAACAAGTTTAGAGTTTTTCAGTAGCTGAACACAAACCATCTGTTTTACCGTTTTCATATACTTACCACTCTGTTCTCCAAGAAACACCAATTTGAATTTCCTCAGAGGGTTTCCAAAATCTCCTGCCGTAGACATGACTACAGTAGATGATGGCAGTGGTGCTGAATTTGAACTGAAGCTCCTAGTGAAATTGCTTGGTGTCCCACAGCTATCCCGCTGTCGTTAGCTGTGCTGTTGAAGAGTTGGTGAATCCGATTTTCTCTCTTTAGAGCTACAGAAATAAACAGACTAACCTAAAAATAAGCCCAAAAACAAGATAAGAAAACTATTCCTCCTTATCTCAAGTAGTGACCCACACTGAAAGACTGAATGGACTCTTTCTAACTCAGACTGAAATTCCTCCCCAGTCCCAATCCATTGCCTGCTCTGGAATGAAAGGCGAGAGGTGTAACAACCAACCTTGCTGGTTCTGTGTGGCTTTTACATGATAGCTGTAATGGTTGTGATGGGTCGTTTTCCAGTTCCAGTATGACTACTTAGGCTCAAGTTTTGAAATTAAAAAAAATTGCAATAATTCCAGAGACGGACAAACAATTATGCAAACTAAATATTTCAGTTAGAAGAAATGTTCAAAGTGTTAATTGGGCTGGATGTCTAAAAGCATACCCTTATACAGGATTTATATTGCAATGATATGTTCTTTTCGGACTGCACTTTCTGTATCAGTTAACTATTGTGAATGATATGAGAAATAAAATACAACTTAAGTTAGGTTGAACAAGAGCCTGAACCATGGCTCTGGGTTGAACTTTGCGGACGCCACGTTACAATGTTTAAGCAAGCACGCAACGTCATCGATGAGAACGTCGTGTCACTAACGGCAGCAGTCTATGGTGCCAGAAAATTGACATTAGCCTGTTTTAACACTGTGATCACGTCATGATAAATCTCTCTGTCTCACGAAAAGTTGTAATGTTTTGGGAGTGAGAACTCGATCAACACCAATAACGTCTGTGAGTTAGTATGCATAGATTTAATTTAGTCGTACATAACACTTGAATGGATTTGACAAACATCGATATTCGTCTATCAGATTGACATATGCTTTTTCCATTCTCATAGATAATGAGGAAAGGCAAACAGACCCAAATCAAAAACCAAACAAAAAATTAAAAGCGGAACAAAGAAATCCAGCTCGGAACCATTATGAGCTTGTTTCCGCGAACTACTGAGATAGACGAACAAACACTCCGCACAGGAAGGGTTGTAGCTGCCAAATGTGAGGACCCTGCCTGATGTGAGTCCGCCAATAGGATGTCTAGAGTCCGCCGCTGCCTGATGTGAGTCCGCATGCGCAAACACAAACGGTTTACGGCAGAAGGCTCAGGAGCAAACTATCCAAGACGTGCATTCTCATACATGGTTTAATATCAACGTATCTGGCTTCTCTTAACGCATAATGTAGGTTTATTTAACGTAGTGTTTTATAATTTTGTCAACGGTTTACAGCATATGGCTCAGTGTCAACATATGGGGCTATGTTGTATTACTGTTACTAGTAGGCTAATGAATGCACTGCTTAACTAATAATTCAATAAACATGAAGCTTAACATCATAAACCTTGGTGGATTTCAAACGTAAACAAATGCGCTTGTCATTCCACTTCATGCTGTAGCCTACACCACCGGCATTACCTGGCTCGTTGTACTACAATAGTGTCGCAAAGTTTGCGCATGCGGCCTCACATCAGGCAGGTCCTCACATTTGGCAGCGACAAGGGTAGCTGTGTAATCGATGGGGCAAATCTGTGTAAACATCTTCATCCATTTGTGAACGTTTGAATTAGGTGTTTTGATCGTGAGAAAATGAACCCAGTTTTAAGTAAGGTAAAGTCTTCAAATACGCATTAATAATATACCGTCTTATATTGTATGTAGGCCAACACGTTAGGTTTTATTGACAAATGAAAAAGGTCACACGTGCGGTGGCTTGCAAATAACTATCTCCTAATCTAATACAGCAATGATGTTATATCAAACGTAAATATATGTCATTTCGAAATGTCGGATCCAAATTGAAAGGACTAAAGAAATCTGCCATTACAGGTTTCACATGTTCGGCACTTTGGGACTCTGGGTCATGCATTCTCATTATTCAGGCAAGTATTTCTTTAAAGATATCTGTAATTATGTGGAGGGTGTCCTCAGGGACTTTACGTTTGAAAACGTAACTAAGTTTTTCTATTTTCACTACCTAAAGGTCATCGGAGTTCATGCCAAGGACACTCATTGGTAAGATTTTTTCATTACATGTTATGAAATCGGTTCCGACTACCATTAGGATTATATAATAGGTTTCATATGTTACTTTAGGGGGGTGTTCTGTGATCAGCGAGAGACAATATAAATCCATGCCAACACATGGGATAGGAAGATTCAAGCATCTCCTCCCTAAAGAAGCGGTAAGCACCTGTCTTTCATCCTCTTTGCAGTGTTGGTCTTCACAGTCTGAATGACATATGAAATGGTCATTATTATTAATTGTTACTGAATGGTGAGAATGAGGACAACATTTTGAAAGTTCTCAGTGTAGGCCTTGACCACTAAGATTCATGATAGACTCGAGGATTACATGCATTCTATTTCAAGACTTTGGAACTGAATATGTTGTTGAATCTTTTGCATGATTTTAAGAAATCGATCATTGTCACTCGTTCATTAACCTCTGGATGTTGTAACCTGTGGCATTCCTCCACTTGTGAAAAAAATGCAATATAGCTTTCATAACATTACAGAAAGTCAATTAGCAAATGTTTCATTTTGGGACGATACATTATTTTATCATCTTCAGTAGAGGTCGTCCTGGCAGTGACATTTTAACAAAAAGCTTTAATTATTTAGATCCGACTGAAATTGGATACCTTCATCATAATACATTCACAAATTCAAAAATGTGATGGTGTACCATTCTGGGATGTTAAATGATTATTTCTTAATATTTCAAACCTAATGCCCTCTTTAATCAAAGTCTGTTTGTGCTGGTGCTGACTCCGATAGCCCAAGAAGAAAAAGGAGAAAGTGAAGATGAAACAGATCAAGGCTGCAACCGATACAGAGTACGGTGTACTCAATGTGTCAGTCTCTGGATATGATATGACTTTGGTGGAACACTACGCCCAATACATCCATAATCTCTGCAACCGCTTACATATCTCAGTAGACGAAAGGTAACATCTCTCCTCCACCATTCTAGGATTGGCCTGGTTACCTTTTAGTTGGAATTCATTTGACAAAAAAAAAACAATGTTAAGCCTAATGTTACTCCATTTGGTCAAAGTGGTATACTTAATTGTGAAGGATCATTAAGTGCATAGTGTCATGATCGTCATATTTTATGTTTTCCCTTGAAAGCTATGCTTTACCAACCAAGACCACAGAAGTGATGATAATGCAAGAGAAAAGCACTAAGATGTATGTGGATGCAGTTCTGAAGACGTACGAAAGAGTTGTTCAGGTGACCTGCATCATCATTTTGTTTCGAAAACTCTCTCCACAGCTCCTTTTCTCATCTGCACCCGTTTCACAACAACCTGTATCTATTTGTTATGTGTGGAACCATAAGCTCAAAATGCTCACACACATTAGGTTTGTGGTCACTGATATGAAATGACATGTTTTTACGTGGTATTGCTAACATCTGTTTCATATGTTTGGGGTTTGCAGATCAGCCAGCTGAATGCGATGTTTTGTCCCATTTTCCTGGAGGTGCTACTTAAGAACCAACCCGAGGGAGTGCTGCTTTCTGTGAAGGATGTAAGATCAACTGCTGTCATGTGACTTACCAGTCCAATAGCTTTAAAAACATGCTGTCCAAGATTCTAGCCAAAGGCTGCTTATATTTGTGCTCAACAGCCAATCAAATTGCACCCATCCATTCCGTGCTCCTGAGGCAATGTGCTGATTGGCTGAAATTGTTGAAGGCTCGGTTCGAGTCACTATGTTTGTGCCTATTTACAGAGCCAGGATTGTGTACGAACACCTACATTCTTTGAGAGTGCACAGTAAATGGACAACTAGAGAACTGCGAGGAGCAATTCGCAGAATTTTACCAAGCGTGTTTTGTATTAGGAATTGCGGACTGCATCTTTAAATGACCCACCTGACATAAGGCCGATATATGAACTGATGTTATGCTAAAATTGAAGCAGTTTGTTGACCTGAATCTGTTATTTTTCTCTCCCTCTCTCACTCTCCTTCTCTGAATATAGCATACCGAAGCAGACTACCAGGCACGCTACAAAGCTCGACCAGAACTTGATGGACTGATTGCACAAATGAGTTAGACAAATGCAGCCATCTTACAAAATATTTATATCAGTTTGTGTTTGTTTAAAGTAATAATTAAATACATTTCTATTTAAAAACAAACTTGTGTGTTCATTCATTGTTTCATGTGTCATGATTATTTCAGGTTCTACATGGGCAAAGCCTCTGTGTCCCCATGCACCCAGGTGCTGTCCAAAGAGTATTGTTTTTTTTTGTTGTAGGACTTGTTTTTGCATTTCAATGCTTTGTATGGTCTTACAGTGTAAACAAAATACATTGGATTAGGCCACCTAAAACAAAGATGTATAGAATGAACAGGTAGTACAATCAAGATGCAAAGGAATGATGGGAAGCTTTTATTTTGGATTGCATCGTTATTGTAGCAGGTGTATCAAACTGATTATAAGAAGACCTGTTAGTTGTCCTACCTGTGCTATTTACATATTTCCTTTTTACAGCACATGTTAGTGTGTAAGTGTCCAGGTGTGGTCTTGCAGACTGCACATGTTGGCAACCAGTCAACTTTTGCCCACACAATTAATCTTAGAAATATGTTTCTGTTATCCTAATAACAGGTGTTCTTAGTATGTGGGTTAGTGACTACTCATCAACCCAGAGTAAATGTTAACCCCCCAGTAGAAGAGCCCCATGGCTTGATTCTCCTAACAAATCGAAGCCATAATGCCCTTATAATGGGGGGTTTACCAGTTACTCTAAGTCAATGGCCGTTAATAACAGTTATGGTAACTTACCCCCAGGTAGGCAAAGTATGTGATCTTCAATCGCCAGAATAGCTTGATGAATTATCGTGCCCCTGTGAAAACTGGAACTATGAACACCACTCAGCTGTCGAAGCTGCGTATCCATAGTTACCAAACGCAGACACAAATACACTCAGTTTCGGGTGAGGTGAAGTGGATATACATATCAGGTAGGACGATAGAAAATATTTAAAGTACTCCAAATTATGCCGTAGGCAAAGGTATGTGATTCGGTGGACAGTTGTTTGAATGAGTTAACGCACTGTGTGTTTTGACAGAGCTATGGGTCGGGATTACTACGCCGCGTTGGAAATCAACAGAAATGCAACAGATGCTGACATCAAAAAAGCGTAAGGGCATGTACTTTGGTACCCACCTACTTACATTTTTACTAATTTACTAATAAATTAGTTATTCTGTCGCGCTATACCAACTTTTCGTTGTTTTACTTCTGGCTGTTCTGTCAAGGTATCGACGTCTTTCGTTGAAATATCATCCACAAACCAATGACATGCCAGGTGTCTATGAAAGGTTCAACAAGCTCGCAGAGGCCTATGATGTTTTGAGTGATCGTAAGTTTTTCTTCCCTAACATTTTGATAAAGGTTTCTTCCGGTTATCTCAATAGCACAAACAGTTAAGGGGCATTCGCTTTTTTGATGTTGTTGTGAAACAATAATACGCTTGAATATCTTCGAGCTAGGCTATTGCTAACTGTTACCTGAAGGGCGATAGTTTGTGTCTTTTGTGCATGTTGATGAGCCTACTTTTTTGACAGGGGGCCTGGTCATGCAAACAAGTAGATCTACATAAAAGGGTCTGAAACGAAAAGTATGGAAATAGTGTACAGTAGTATTTGGGATTGCCTGTTTATGTATCATGCCTTCAAAGTAACATCATCATTAATCCTGAAGCATTTTCATTTTTGATCACATAAAGTGCACATAGTGCACCATTAAGGTGTTGCCTGACTTACATTTGTCAGTTTACCCCAATTACAGCCAGGAAAAAGGCCACATACGACAAGTTTGGAGAAGAAGGTTTGAAAGGGGGTATTCCAGATGAGGGAAATGGAGCTTGGACATCAGGATACACTTATAATGCAAATCCAGAAAAAATATTTAGACAGTTCTTTGGAGGAGACAATCCTTTTGCCGGTAGGCTACATTCCAAATTGAACCAAGCTGTATGGTATTTTAATCACACTTAAAAACTACTTTCAGTTAATCTATGCAGAGTCTTTGGATTGTTTTTTTGTTTATTGGCAACATTGCTTAACACAAATGCATCTCCTAGATTTCCACACAAAAGAGGGGGATGAGGCTAACGTTGCATTTGGTGGACTGCGAGGTAGAGGAGTGAAAAAGCAAGACCCACCCATTGAGCGTGATCTCCACCTAGCCTTAGAGGATCTCTTTTATGGATGCACCAAAAAAATTAAAATCTCTCGCAGGGTAAGCCGTAAGGCCTTTTCATCAGCCTCAGTCCTCCATGTTCTAGGAATGTACATGTTCCTTCATGTTTGGCCCTTTATCAATGCAGTGCATTGCCACTGCTCACAGTCGTGACATCGCACCACTCTTAACTTCTACAATGAAACTGCACAGATGAGCTTGATAGTTTCCATTTCCTATCACACTCTCCTTGATTTTTTTTTTTAATCGATTTGATTAATGTTCATTTTTCCTGCAGGTTATGAATGAAGATGGACACACATCCAGCATCAGGGACAAGATTCTTACCATCAATGTCAAACCAGGATGGAACGAAGGGACCAGGATAACATTCCCAAAAGAGGGAGATCAGGTACAGTGGTGTTCAATGGCATTTCGTGTTAACCAGCTCTGGGCATGAAGCATCTTGCCTACCGTAACCTTTGTCAGTATAGGAAGATACTAGAAACATCCATATGCTTATGTTGTCATAGTTGTTATTTTTTATTCTCATGTTTGTCTGTTTGTTTTGCAGGGCCCCAATAACATCGCAGCAGACATTGTGTTCATTGTGCGTCAGAAGAGTCATCCCCGGTTTACCCGTCAGGATGACGACTTGATTTACACCGCTCACATATCTCTGGAGAAGGTACGTCACTACAGCAGACTTTGACATGGGAACTACTGGCATGCATGCTCTGCCTCCCATTGTGTTCCAGGGAATGCTCACATGAAGCCAAGAAACCTTGCACAGGTGCTGCCATCTAATGACAGCTGCTGGTATTGCAGGGCCCTGGTATTGCTGGCCTTTGAGGCTGTAGTTCTACTGGTTTTAGTCTGTAATCTGTGGTAATGTTTAGAAGATGCAGTAAACAAATGGGTGTTGCTACTCGCTAATCAAGGGATTAGACATATCATACAGCTGTATGCACTGAGTTGTAGGAAGCTGTATTTAATCATGTGTTTAATTCCAGATATCTAATTAAAATGTTAAATAATATTGTCATTAGTCACACTGGACTTAATCCCCAAGGATGGTTACATTCCAAGAATTAGATTTAGAGACAGCAAACAGAACTTTAGTACATTGTGGTAATAAGCTCATGAACCCGTTTGGCCAACAAACCCACAGGCTTCGTAAGCAGCTTTTTCTAAGCACTGAGATTCTGACAGTGATGTGGGTCAGGTAAGATATTCTGAGTTCAAAGCCCATTTTTCAGCGTTTCTGTCCAGATAACCGTTTCCATCATGAAAACAGTGCATCCTTTTGAAAGGTACCTGTAGTCAGTTGCAGTGATCAGATGTGTGCACCATTGCATTATGATACTATTTAGTACAGTTAAGCAATATAAACTGTAGGTAATGTTTAAGGAGTTATAGATCTGAGAACCCATGCAAAAACGTATAACTTTTCAAAGGTTTAACAGCTTAACATCTTTCTTTTGTAGCTATATTAACATACTGTCCTCCCCCCAGGCCCTGACCGGTTTCTCTGTGGAGGTTGAGACACTAGACAGCAG
The DNA here is from genome assembly GCF_963457725.1 of Sprattus sprattus. Lineage (NCBI taxonomy): Eukaryota > Metazoa > Chordata > Actinopteri > Clupeiformes > Clupeidae > Sprattus > Sprattus sprattus. Next base: position 77,076,632 of record NC_137920.1, read on the forward strand.
GCTTCTCAGCATTCCAATCAATGATATTGTGCAGTGAGTATTTATAGTTGCTGTAACCTTTTTATAAGATGAAAGTGAAAGTCCTCTCTATGGCAGAGGTGGTGTAGACACACACACTCTGAAATTAACCTCTATTAACACACACACACACACACACAGTGAAGTGAAGTAACACTAACCCGGAGCAGTGGGCTGCCATTGGCGGCACCCGGGGAGCAGTGATAGGGGTTAGGTGCCTTGCTCAAGGGCACGTCAGCCGTGGATGTGGGCGTGGGAGAGCAGTGGTCTACCACTTCCCCCGCCCACATTTTTCCTACTGGTCGGGGATCGAACCGGCCACCCTTCGGTTTCCGGCCTGAAACCCTAACCAGTAGGCCACGGCTGCCCCGAAGATCAGATACATCTAATGTTTTAATATGCCAACCATGGTGGGGGTACTTTTTTCCCTACCCAGTTTTATACGTCATTTTAACCCCTTTAAAATTGTATTTAATTTAATTCTCACTCACTGAGGTCCCGAACAAGCTAATACAGTTTCTGGCTTCCTTAGTCCCACTTACAGTAAGGAAGTACCAGGAGAGGGAATGCCGGCATCCAGCTCTCCGAGTACGAGAGGGAACCTCCTCATCAAGTTTGTCCTTTACTTCCCCCAGAAGCTCTCCGCAGAGAAGAAACAACTCATTAAGCAAGCTTTCCATACCTGACCAGACAAACCAAGATCCCTATTCAGAAATCACAAAACGTGTCTATTCAAGACACTTTTACACCTAAATAAAACTCAAAAACAAAATGTAAAAACAAGTGTTTTACTTCAAATACAATACTAAGCTTTAAAAGACAAGAGGAAATAAGACCAGCTTTCCATCTTTTGGATGTACCTTGAGTGAAACTAGTGAAAACTGATTGCAAGCATAGATGTAAACTTTGAAAAGGCTTTAGTTGGGAACTAGACTAAGATCAGAGAGGTAGATAAGCAAGATTGACGCAAGGGGAACTCCAGGCACATGTGCACAGCACCACATTTAAAGAGGAGAGTCCTTGTTGCGGGCCATCATCATAGCACGCTTTAGCTGTTCGTACGTCACAAACATCACCACGTTCCAGGAGCCCAGCCTTAGGAAAGAAGGCGTGAAGCTGAAGAGATGAACACATGAAGCATACATATTAAAACATTTCCTCTATACCAGGGTTGTGTAAATGTCACAACCCCCTCCACCAACCACTTTGAGAATCCCCTTTCTGCTTTGCCATGCATTTTAAAATTGTCAGAGCCTGAATTTGATACCATCAAGTCTAAAGGGGTGGATGGAGTGACTCCTCCTCTTGTACTCTTTTTGTGACCTACCCTTTGTAGAAAGCCATGGGTCCCTCTTTGAGTAGCATGGACATCGCACAGTTCACAGCACTGCTGTACTGGCTGGCGGATGAGTTCATGTATCTTGTCTTCACAACATCAACTGGAGAGGCGATCACAGTGGTGCAAAACCCTGCCCCAAAGGCTGACGTAAAGTGGCATGGGAGATCATCTGCAACGACAGAGCCTCCACTGTCAATACAGATAAATGTTTGCTATAGAAGAACAAACCCTGGTGCATGGGTTTAAACCAGTGAAGCATCATGAGAGCCTGAAAATAAAACTATTTAATTTAAAAAGACATAAATCACCAGTTAAGGGGGTTGATCTGATAAGTGCATCCTTAATTAGGTCATAGGTCACCAGCTCGGTGCAGTTCACTATGGCGTTGCGGGCAATGTTTGGGCCCATCCCTGCCAGGGAAACACAACATACAGGACTTTAAACTGAAGCGAAGCCCATACTCAAACACTTGCAACACAACCAAAATTGAACAGGGTCACACACACACACATTTAAATGCAGCTAACGTTACAGAAACCAGCTGTCCAGAGCCTGAAATCCATGCATGATCTAGGCCAGACCCAGAGCAGTTTCAGCCACCATCTGACCATCCTCCAACCCTCCTGCACTCACCTTTCCACAGCCCTCGGATGCCCTCTTCTCTGCCAATGGTCCTGTAGGCATCCATGGTACCTTGGTATCGTTTTGCGTTGCCTCCAGAGCTGACTTGTGCCTGAAAGCGCACCTTGACCACATCAGTTGGCTGGGCGATGGCGACGGCCATGGCACCAGTTGTGCAGCCTGCTAGAAGGCGACTACCGATCCCACAATCTAGGGTTAAATTAAAGAATAAACAAACAAATAAATAAAGTAAGGGATAACATTGAATTAGTAAATATTTTTGTACGAGTCTTATAAGGAATAAATAAGCCCAGTCGCAATTATGTTCAGCTGTTTAATTGTGAGCACACTTGCAGGTTGTGAACTGTAATACCATGTTCATTGTTAATAGATGTGGTTTTAATCCTACCAACTAGTCAGGTAACTTATTTTTAATTAACCCCTTTCTGTGAATTACGAACAGCAGCCTGTTGAACACACAGCCCCAACACAAACTCACGTTCTGAGCCCTTGGTGTAAAACTGCTTGACTGAGTCGTAGAGGCCGATGCGGACCGAGGCGAAGCTCATCTGTCTCTGGAGGCCGGCCACCAGCCCGCGGTACAGACTCCGGGCGCCCTCCGTGCGTACCATGGTGGTGATGGTGCCGAAGACGCCCCGGTACTGCACGCCTTTGGCCTGCCCACCATATGCACTGCCTCTTGCCTCACCCTGGATCTGCAGGGAACAAAAGTGGGTTGGAGAGGCTTTACAGACACTGGAATGGGTCAGGTCGGGGAGGGGCAAGGACCAGACTCCAGCCAAGTGTGTCCACGCAGCAAAAGGTCCTGGGGCCTGCGAAATCCTAGGGCTTAACCATCATCCCGTGGGTCTGCTTAGGCTAACAGCATGAGGAAATGGGAAAAGGGGGGGGAAAGGAAAAAAAAAGAGGCAAGAGTTGGGGGGAAATAAGAGAAAGTGTGTCAGCGTGAGCCTGTCAAACCTTTAAAAGGAGTATTTTTGGGAATGGTAGTTTGTGTGCGAGTGAAAATGAGATTGTAGTACCTTAGATCACCACTAGGGAGTACCAAGTGTTTCCCGCATGCGTTAGTTTGGAGATGCAGCAGAACAAAATAAATATAGTCTGCGTCATGAGAGAACTCACCTGGAGCCTAACTTTGGCAGTGTCCAGTGGAAAAGTCACCAGGTCAGCGATGCAGGCTGCAGTTCCAGCACCAACAAACTTTACAGCAGCAGTAGGAGGCACGTCAGCAGGGCCAAAACCAACCATGTTTCTGCTCTCTCAGGCTACTCGGATTTATGAAAGGTGGTGTTTGTGGATGGTGTGAACACAAGGCAGGTGAACTCCAGTCTAGGGAAGACATAAAGAAAATATTTATTGAGAATTTTATAGTACGACAATTCAAAATCAAATGTACAACTAAAATGCAAATGTATTTGGAAACAAAGTTTGTAGATTGGCGCGATCCAATTTCTTAGGCCATCAGAAATAGTTTTAATTGCACTTTACAAACTTTAAAACTAGTCACGTGAGCAAGGGAAGTGAGGAACTACTTGAGGACATCATGTCCCATGACGAATGTACAAAACGAGGGGTAAGCACGTGGACCCTGCACGCAAACATGTTTAGTTTGGGAACATCACCCTATATTCACGGAAGTAGATTCGCTCACTCATTGGTGGACCCATTTGTTGCTATGCTAATGTTCAACGTACTGTACTGATGTGGCATCACAAAGAAAGCGCTGTACCAGTCATTTCCGCGATGCTGAATCAGATTGGCAACAAATGATTGAAAGGCTCTAGAGAACAATAGTTTAAACTCCCTTACCCCACAACTGATTAGCCATGATGAATAAGAAAACCGGTTATGCGTCCGAGTAGTAATTTTCCCTGAATAGTTTCACAATACGTGGACAGACGAAAATTGCATGTTTGTTCACTTGTGAACGCAGTTCTACCAGATGGGGAAGTTTAATTCTGCCAAGTAGTCCACTCTTGAACGACGTTCTTACCTTCACTCAAGTTGCCCAAGATGGAAAAGCCGGTAATCAGGATTCTCTAAAAGTATCTCTCTGGTTGAAATTACTTTCAACTATAATCACGTTGCCTTGTTCTTCCATAGAAAACCGTTCCAACACAAGACGATGCAAAAGCATACTCCAGGAGTCTGAGGAAAACATACAGACTGGTTAACAGGCTACTTGGGAAATGAGAATCAATGTTAAACAACAAAAGATGATGTCGGCAACAACAAACACAAACATCCGTCTCTCTAGGAACTAAACTTCAATCCATATTAGACGTCTGAATTTGGCAACGCAGACTGGTCAATCAATTAGCTTAAACTCACCGTGAAAAAGGTTGAGAAGGGTTTAGAAAAAAATATAATTTGTTGTAAGTGTTTTTCTCTCTCTTTAGAAAAGGACAACTCTCAGTTACTCCCTGTCAGAACGGTCGAGCGCAGCTGATGTAGAAGAAGCGTCTGGTTATTTATACCCTGACAAAGGCGTGACGTCACCTGAAAGCAGCCGCGTTAGCTGACATGGACTGCTGAGTGAGACCAGGGTTCATTTCCAAACCGGACTCTCCCCACTAAAGACATTTATTTAGATCAGTCACTCGTTTTATTTAAAATAACAAAAATAATAAATATGAAAAATACCATAGAATAGACGTTTTGGAGACCCTGGGATATATATATATATTCTCGATATTCAGTGTTTTACTGCATGTGCTGTTAATATCAATTTATCTGATATATACATTACTCATTAATGTTGCCTCTTAGTCTGCATATGTTCAAGAGCATGTTTAGACCAGAGGTGATAAGAAGGGTCGAACTGTGCTTCTTCCAACCTTGTGCAAAACTTCCATCCTTGCCTCGGACGTCAGAGATCCACCACATGGTTATCCCTACTGAAAGCTAAACTTCTGTCTATATAAACCTTGTGCGATGTGTTTATCATTGCTTCACTTTCAGCCTTATGCTGGGAGGGGAGCCCGATTGCAATTGTTGTTGTTGTTTGTCTAATAAATATACTTGCAGTCCTGGAGTCCTGAGGTAACTAGGGTGAATTTTCACCTAACAAGAGAGAGAGTGTGTTTGTGTGTGAGAGAAAGAGAGAGTGTGAGTGTAGTACCTTGGTTGAGGTCCCAGGGCAGGCCACATCTGTCGCTCTCTCTCTCGCTCGCTCAATATCTCTCTTCCACCCCTCCCCATCTCCCAGCCAGTCAGCATCCTCTGGACCACACACCCACTGCTCTACCAATATCTGCTTTTGCATCAATTTACTTTTTGCCTTTGTTCATAGAGGCTCATATATCTATGAGCGCAGCAATGCAATCTTGGCCTATCCACTGGTCAGTGTAATAGCTAGCCACAGTTTGAAAAGGTGGCCAACATACAGAGTTACATCTGTTCCACTAACAGAGGAAGACAACGGTGTCCGAATGGACTTTTCCTGCCTCTAATCACTCTTTTCCTACCTCTAATCACTCTTTGCAATCTTTCTTTATTTGATACTTAGGACTGTCTGTGCTCCTTAGGGGGGCGTATTTAAGGGCGTAAGGGGACGTATGGTGTATGGAATCGTTTTAGAGAGGGAATGCACATTGAGGAAGAGTGCTGAGTCACAGTGATGTTAGGGTACTGGATCCGCAAATGAAATCCACATGTCAGCCATTTGCAGAGACTACCCAAAAAGCTGTAGCGCATTGTGTTAGGCATTCATTCAGAAGTGCTAATGCTTAAATTATACAACACTCAAATGGCTACAGTAGTTTGAACTATACATATATATTCGAATACAGTGCTTAACTTGCACTTCAGCAGTTACATTCCTGCACTTCTTTTTCTTTCTATGTCGTTTTTCAGTTTCTTATGTAAAGTGGTATTTATTGTTACACCAGGTTATTATTGCTCTTAGCTTGACTGTTCTCTCCCTTGTATGTCGCTTTGGACAGATGCGTCTGCTAAATGACTTAATGTAAATGTAAATGTAAATGAATAGGAATTTGGAATAGGAGGTGATGTATGCAAATCAAACTGTAACTGTCCATACTGTTTTTTCTACGAAACACATCTTGCAGGCCTCCAATGTATTTGTAGCAAAGACAAGAGGCTTATTATTGTAACTGACAACGGCTTCTGGAAAGTAGAATAGGAAGCAGAAAGGAGAATAGAAAACTGCTCATCAGTTTATGGTCATTGTGTTCGTGCATGCAAGGGTAATGTGAATTCAACCTTTGTCAATTCAGTAACAATTCACCAATGTATTATAAATCATATCTTTATTCAATGCTTTATATATGAATGATAAAAAATAACATACAAACAGTAAATGTAAGCCTGACATGGACTTTGTTGCTACAGAGTTGTGCAAATATACTTTACATTTTCATACAAACATTAAATGCTGTAAACTCTAAATAATGGACCCAACATAAGCAGCATATGCAATTGATATCAATGCTTAATTTATAAAGAAATATGTTGTATTGTAACTTCATTTTCTTGTAAACACTTTCTTCTACACTTTGTTTTTCTAGTGGTTGCATGCGGCTAAATGCCTTGGCTGCATTCTTCTTTTCCACCCTTGCTGGAGTTTTGTCCGAGTCAAACTGTCAAACTAGTCAACTTTCACATCCTGCTGTGCCTGGGGCACTCCACAGGGTCGGCTACAGAGTTCAGGGCGTTGCCATTGTCCTGTATCAGGACATGTTCTTTGCCATATAAGGTGACCAATCAGTGGTTATGATGTTATGTTGTGATGCTGTTAGTGTATGGCCTTTTCAAGTCCTGAAGGTGAACAATCAGTGGTTATGATGTTATGTTGTGATGTTGTAAGTGTATGGCCTTTTTTTCAAGTCCTGAAGGTGACCAATCAGTGGTTATGATGTTATGTTGTGATGTTGTAAGTGTTTGGCCTTTTCAAGTCCTGAAGGTGACCAATCAGTGGTTATGATGTTATGTTGTGATGTTGTTAGTGTATGGCCTTTTCAAGTCCTCTCAGGCACACACGTAGGCTACCGCCATCGTCATCCTCATGGCCTCGTCCTCCACATGGACCTCTGCCGATCCAGTACATTCCTAGCTCCGGTCAAATACACTGCCTATGCTGTCCTCGAAAACAGGAGCTCAAATCGGTGACTCCCAAGATTGCTGTGCTCTTGTCATGGCTCTTTTGATTTGCTCGTACGAAACAAACATCACAATATTCCAGGATCCCAGGCGTAAGAACGATGGCGTAAATCTAAGAGACAGAGAAAGAACAAGAGAAACTGAGTGGAAGTTGCACAACAACAAAAAAATGAAATATGATGAAAACTAGAAACTGTTCCGACACATACCCTTTATAGAAAGCAGCGGGGCCCTCTTTGGTCATCATTGTAAGGGCACAGTTGATGGCACTGGTGTACTGGCTGGGTGTAGAGTTCATGAACCGTGTCTTAACCACATCCACTGGCGACGCAACAATTGTGGTGCAGAAACCAGCGCCAAAGGCAGCCGTGAAGTGACAAGGAAGGTTATCTAAGGGGACAGGGAGAGCATATATAAGTGTGTACTGCTCAAACCGGTAGAACAGGAAGAAAAGACTTTGGGCAGCTGTACTTCAACACCCCCAGAGGAAAGTTGTTTACCTGTCATGAGGTCATACTTCAGGATGAGCTCTTTGATGATGTCATATGTGACCAGCTCAGCACAGTTCACAATGGCATTACGCGTTATATTGGGCAGACAACCTGAAATCAAGACGGTGAGACAAACAGATTACTCATCTCGGATAGCATTCACCAAGAGTCTTCACAAAAAAAAAAGAAACCGAAATGTATGTTACTGTCTCTAAATGGTGAATTAGATGTGTTCACCTTTCCAAAGTCCTCTCACTCCCTCCTCCCGAGCGATGGTTCTGTAGGCATCCATGGTGCCGTTGTATCTCTTCCCACCATCAGTCAGGGGGCCCTGTGCCTGAAATCGGACCTTCACCACATCAGTAGGCTGAGCAAACGCAACAGCCATGGCACCGGTGGTACAGCCAGCCATCAAACGCACAACAATACTGGCATCTGAAAGGAGGCAGGATTATCAGAATCAGAATCAGAATCAGATTTTATTTGCCAAGTAAGTTAGAACAAACAAGGAATTTGACCTGGTGAACTGACTCTCAATGTGCTTACACATATATGACACATAATATACATTACAACACAATACAAAACAAACACAATACAATACAAAAACAACAGTGCAATGGTCTATGAAAGTTTGACGAAGTATGTACAGGAGCTGTGATTTTTTACAATAGTGCAAAGAAGTAAGTGGAGAGTGCAAGAAGTGAATGGAAAATGAATTATAGATTCAGTACACTATATTGAATTTTGAAGCTCCACAGTCCAAAATGTTGGCCAAAGTATCGCAAATTAATTTGAATTAATGAACATAAATGTTTATGCTTTTAATCGCCCTTCTTCGCAATGCAAACAGTTCTTTTTTTTTTGACAAATACTTTTATTGGTTTCACAGGTTACAAAAAAAAGGACAAATTACATCAAGGCTTATTTTCTATTTTCCTTCAAAAGCACACCCTTTCAAACCCCCCCCCCCCCCCCTCCCTCCTTCCCTCCATCCCTCCCTCCCTCCCCAGTCAGCCATACTACACTGTCTACGCTGTACAGAGAATGAAAAAAACACAAAATAAAAATAAATAAATAATAATAATAATACAATATAATGTACAATGCAACATACATTAGATATGACAAAAGCCATTGGGGAAAGACAAACAAAGGGGGGGGGGGGTTCAGTAAAACAAATCAGAAAGGGAATAAGGCAACGCAAACAGTTCTAAGCAATGATGTCCACCTACTTTCAGGAGAACCCTTGGTGTAAAACTGCTTCATGGAGTCGTAGAGGCCGATGCGGACCGAGGCGAAGCTCATCTGTCTCTGGAGGCCGGCCACCAGCCCGTTGTACAGACTCCGGGCGCCCTCCGTGCGCACCATGGTGGTGATGGTGCCGAAGACGCCCCGGTACTGCACCGCCACAACCCCCTCCACTGCCCTCGCCTCTCCCTGGATCTGAAACAATAAAATAGAAAAATGTTTGAGCATTGGCCCTTTGTCCACATTCAACAATTATTTGTACATTTCTTTGCACACTGTGTCTGTCAAACTTAAAAATGCGTGTCATAATAATAACAAGATTAATATTGGGAATGTATCAAGTTGGCAATGCACGGCCATTTTTAATGAGCAGGACATTTCACCTGAATTCTTACCTGTAGTCGGACTTTAGCCGTGTCCAGAGGAAAGGTGACTAGGTCAGCAATGCAGCCTGCCATCCCGGCGCCAAAGAACTTCACAGTGGCAGTTGGAGCCAAGTCAGAAGGCTTCATCCCAACCATTGCTATTACACAGGTGCTATGGGAGTTAGAATGTGATCTTCCCCAAAACACTTCTGAGTTCTTCTGCAGTATATCTATTGCCGCCTGTGCTGAGCTAAACGGAGAAAAGATTGTTGTTGAAAGGTGCTTAGATAAAATAATAATTTTCATTATACTTTTATTGTTGTTATTAATATTATCTGTAATATTATTCACAATGCATTCTTCACACACTACGACTGAAAGTGGACATCTGCGGTAGCCTACCTGTCAAAGGATGTGGAGTCACAGTCAAGTCTTTTGCACGGCGTAAGCTTTTTCTTGAAATCGTTTTACAGCTGGAGGAACGTTGTCCATAAAACTATATGGAAATAATTTCCAGCGCAGCATTCCAATACCTAAACGAAAGCATTGAAATATATAAGTTGTAAAGCCTATGATATGATCAGTGTGCAGTTAGAAACCCGGACAACTTTTTCTGAAATTGTGCCAGGTGTCACCTGCTACTAGCACCTTCTGTAATTCACCTTTTTTTAATTTAGTCATTCAATGTTCATCTCAGTATTCAGAATTATCCATTACTTCAGAGTGAACGAGCTTCCGCATATGTTGCCTATTCAACTAACTCTAAATCTAATTGACCTCATTTACCTGAAAATGTCTCCTTGTCTTTTCTTGATAATCCGTTTGTGTGTTTCCAGTAATCCTATGCGGTATATTCCTTTTGACCGTGTAGATCCTCGGAGTTTCAAGAAGTGTTTTGGAAGTTGAACAAGTTCTCAATTTATACGCGCGTGCCCTGTTGGCCGTCAGTCAAATTTCGCGTGTGAGTCACGCACCGAATCTATGTTTAACCTCCAGGGTGGTTTGTGATGTTGAACTTGTTTACTGGCGGTGCGCATAGATGACGGAAAACATCGAACCTTTTCCTAGACCTGTATTTTGTGACCTCACGTTTTGAGGGACTGATTCAGCCTGTTTTCAATCAACATCAGTGATGAGGGACAGCTCTGAGAAGATCTGAGCATTACTTCACTGTGACTTTTGTGTGAAACTTTCCAAAAGGTGTCCAGGAAAAAAAATGAACTAAAGTAACTTTCTACCTCTAGAGGCCCATGCAATGTATTTGTGGGAAGCCTAGCTAATGCATATCTGCAGACTGGAAGCCAAGCTAATACATAGCCTATGCAGATTTGTCAAAATGGTTTTTGATGGAGGGTCTGAATGCTATATGTCTGCATGACAGTGGGTGAGAATGGGCTTTTTAACATTCCCACAATTATTAAATTACAACCTAATTAAGCAACTAACACAAAAATGCATCAACCTGGGAGGTGAAGATTGTCTTCTTACCAGCACACTGACGAAAACAAAATGTCCAAGAGCCTACAACCCCCCCCCATGTTGTGTAAGAGCTCATGGAAAACGCCCCTGGAATGCCATGCGTGAGCCAATCCATACATGGTTCTTTAGTGGGTGTGTGTGTGTGTCTAATACATGACTGTGCAATCAATCAAGGCTCTTTGCAGGCTGTGTGCATCTGGACAAGGAACACAACACATTGCAGAAGCATAGCAACCCATCGGCTGCAGAAGTCCGGTCATGCCAGTGTGTGTGTGTGTGTGTGTTTGTGTGTGTATGAGTGTGTGTGTGTGTGTGTGTGTGTGTGTGTGTGTGTGTGTGTGTGTGTGTGTGTGTGTGTGTGTGTGTGTGTGTGTGTGTGTGTGTGTGTGTGTGTGTGTTTGTGTTTGTGCATGTGTGCTTTTTTTGGGTGACTGTTTAGAGGGGAGGATATCAGTGCCCTCAGAAGTTTACATGTGATTTTTTCCCCCTTACTTAGGGTTCAATCAGGGTATCAATCAGGTTATCAATCAGGGTATCAGCTGCTCAGTTCTTTCTTGACACAAGATTTATTGACTGTATTAACTGATGACTAATGACTTGACATAGGAGGGGTGATGTGGGGGGTAAACATGTTACTCTCTGCCCTCTGATTGGTTTAAGTAATAATGTATACATGGACAGCCTTCTTCCGCATCTGAGCTAAATCTGAATATAAATGTTTGGCTCTTCAAAAATATTTTTTAAAATTTTAAAATCTTAAACAATGTACAAATAATAATCTCAAATAATAATGTGTTAAACATTGAAACGTGTTGAATACAGTTGAGATGTACTGCTGTGCTGGCAGTTTCACTGTGTAGGTCTCTATGGCTATACTTGACCTTTCCCTTTGAACTTTAAAAAGGTGCAAACCAAAGTTACATAAGGGCTAACACTATTTTCATCAGAAGGTTTGAAATATTTTCACTCCTTCCCACGTTTATTTTGTACTTGGCAAAAGCAAGAAGTGTATGTGTGTGTATGTGTATGTGTGTGTGTGTGCTTGTACTATTTGTGTGAGCAATCCACCATGAATGCAGCTGATAAAAGACATGTTACCAGAAAATATTCTGCCCTCATTTACAAGATACCTTCAAAACGCTCCGTATACGTTTAAAAAGGAACATTTTCATCACGTAATGTCCTGCGGCATGTCAACGTTAAGAACATGCCAACAATAAGAACATGTCATGGTCATGGTAACCTATGGTATGGAATCACTGGCATGTGTCCCCACAAGCCTCAGAACAGTCTGAGCCTTGGGGCATGAACCTGTCGGCGGTCTTCTTCTTCTTCTGTCTTACTGGCTCTAACTGGTTTCTTCAACACATCCTGTGACATTTAAGTTCTTCACTGTGGTCAACAACTACCCCCCCCCCCCCTCCCCCCCACCCCCCCTGCTGTTCTCACTTCTTCCCAAACTGAAATTAGATCCAGGCATGCCAGTCTGACGTACGTATGTGCAAAACAGCAGAGCCACAAAGTCAAGCCCTGCTTATGAATAAATAATAACCTGGAGTGAACAGTGAATACGTCTTTAAAGCATGTTCAGGTTAGTGGAGCAAAACAAGTCCACCTCCTCTATTAGGTCAAATAATGACATATGTGTGTACTTATGGGGAAAGCTACAAACGCTTTGTACACACACAATGTCAATATAATCTCATTAGTGTGGTTTCAGGTGAGGTTGAATGAGTGGGGTTCTTTGTATGATCTTACAGCATTCATTTCTATACTGTCAATGAATAACTTCATGGCAAACTGCAGCACAGCTCTGAAAATGACACTCAAAATAAAATGTAGCTTTTTGTCACCACTTCAGTTGAGACCCATGCAGCGTTTGGGTTCTTGTTTTCTGAAGCATTGTTTGTAATGTGATGGTAAAAGTCAGGATTCACTGTGAAAGGAAAGATGAGGAGCCTACTATATTACTAGGGAGGAAGACAGTGAGAGAGAGAGGTGGGGTGAGAGAGAGAGAGAGATAGAGAGGGATAGAGAGAGAGAGCGGGTAAGAGAGAGAGAGAGAGGTGGGGGGTGAGAGATAGAGAGAGATAGAGAGAGAGAGCGGGTAAGAGAGAGAGAGAGAGGTGGGGGGGTGAGAGAGAGAGAGAGAGAGAGGTGGGGGGGAGAGAGAGAGAGAGAGAGAGAGACAGAGAGAACTGTTCTGTGCTTGAGCGACCCCGTTCTGGATAAGCAAGCGTCTGTTTCTATCGCAAACATGCATGACATGTTCGCTCATGAACAGTGTCAAACCAAAACAACTTTGTATCGAGTATGTGTATGTTTGGAGATAACAGACAGCCAGGTGAAACCAGGCTCTCACAGAGACGTACTGAAGTTAATGTGGACTGTCTGCAAGGGCCCGAGGCTGGCAAACACCCCTCTGTTTCTATTCTGCTCCGTCTGGTTCTGTCTACGCCACACGTCTGGCTCTGTTGCCTCAGCTTGACCTTTCAGCTAATGTCTCGGACGCGTCCTCTCCCCCTTTTTCCATTCGCAGTCATCGGAACTCACTCCTTGTTCCCCCCCCCCCCCCCCCCCCCCCCCCCCCCACCTCACGGTCCAATACTGTGTGTGGCCCATAAAAAGGCAATGTGCTCTATTCCAGCACTGAAGAGCTGGAGCCTCTGCATTGTCAGCAAGAGGTGTGCCAAGGTCTCTCTGTGTGTGTGTGTGTGTGTGTGTGTGTGTGTGTGTGTGTGTGTGAGTGTGTGTGTGTGCCCGCCAGACTTCAGTGTTCCAACATCAGATGCCGAAATCCCTGTGACTGGGGTCCAGTTTCCTCAGGACAATAATCCGCCCGTCAGTCACTTGTCTGTGCCATGGCTTCTTTAATGCAGGGGACGGAGGTCTTTGGAGAGGAGAGGAAAGGTGAATGTATTTTGTTTGACTTATAAGTTTCAAAATGGCTTACATCCAGGAAAAAAGAACGCTTACTCTACCTTGAAGACTCACTTATCTGTCCTGGGCTGCCGACTATAAATGGACTGGTGACATCTGTGGCTGGGCACAGCAAACTGCCCAACATGCCCGAGCAGCATGATGTCAGGAGGCATCCAGTTCCAGCTAAACCAGTGACCATTGAGGAACTTCACACCCAGTAATGTACTCATCAGCCAGTGAGGCAAGAGGGACCTTTGTTCCACTCCCACGTTGTCCTCTACCTGCATTCAAAGCTGCTGCACCAATAAAACAAGCCTTCAAGACAGTCAAAGGCTGTGTGAGTTTTTTTGTTTTAATCTCATTAGTGTACCTTGTGCTGTGTCCGCAAATTCAAAAATGAGTGCAACGCAACTTGCAAACTGCTTCACTTTACACACACTCTGAAACTCTGACGTCTACCTGGCCAGCAGTGCTGTTGCATAAGCACTGGACAGTCTTGACATTGGTGGCACAGTTAACTACAATGCAACAACCATGCTTTTACAGTTTATCTTGTGATATATGGCATGACGTCAATCCTACGCAAGTGACCACTGGTAATAAATTGCTAATTGTGACCATTCACAGCGAGACACGCAGAGGCAGAATCTCAAAGCAAAGTTCAGGCCACAGTTTCCCTTTGTCATTCTAGAACAGCATTGACACGATGGAATTGAACGGGGTGGAATGGAATGACGGAGAGCTGCCAGTTCTAACTGAATGAGCTGTGAGGCTGGCTACTGCCTTGCACCAAATCTAAAGGCACATCAGGCTGACCAAACAATCACAGAGTCTACCAACTAACTTTGTTACAGCCAATCGCACACCAACGCCCAAACAGTTACTCCAAGACAACCTGTCTCTCTGGACATTTTCTCAACTCGAATGTAATATTGGGAAATGACGTCTGGCAAGACAGGTCATGTCCGAGGAAGATGTTTTTACTACATTCCATTACACTTATGTCAAAATTCACAGTTACACCTAAACTTGTCACGAGATCTTGTTGGAGGGAAATACTTCCATATCCTTTCATCCTACAGTACAGTTTGCATAGGCCAACAGAAACCCTGATCAGTGTGTGCCCTGGTTATGAACAGGGACCTTCATGAAGTGGGACTGCACAGAATGGCTCTCCAGAACGGCTCTGCCATTTGGAAGTTCACTGATATATTTACCATGGTCATCTCAAGCCTTGCTGGGAACCTCGAGGTGTAGGTTTCCAGCCACGTGTGGCTTCTTCCAAAGAAGGCCTGAGAGTGTCCCAACTTATGCAACACTTGACAGCTATTCTAAACTTCTTTACCCACTCAAACTAAAGCTGAAGATGTGCAGTTCTGTTTTGAATAGAATATCTTTAGAAGTCTGGTTTCAAACGCCTCAGGTAGAAGCCAGAGTAACAGGCCTTGCTTGCTGATAAATGTCTGTGTGCAGCTGCTTGTTTATATCTGTAGACTACCTTCAAATGATATTCAGCTGCTGTGCATATGTGCTCTGATGAGGTAACTCAGACCTGAGACACAAAACTAAGACCATTCACAGTGAGGTTATAACTCAGACCTCAGACACAAAACTAAGACCTTTCACAATGAGGTTATAACTCAGACCTCAGACACAAAACTAAGACCTGAGATGCAAAACTAAGACCTTTCACAGTGAAGTTATAACTCAGACCTGAGACTCATATCTAAGATTTGATTTCAGATTTCACAGTGAAGTATGTGGGCAGGCAGGACAGGGTGAAAACCCGTTTCTGTTTTTGAATAGACGTCACCACAATACCCAAGCTAATCTATTAATATAATAAGGGTTGGGACTTCTCATGAAGGAACTTAGTGATACTTTTTGAGATAGCTGACTTTACATTGTTATCAAAATACTTTGATAAACAAAGAATCTTGACAAGTATTTAGTTTGTGCCCTACATGCCATGTCTAAGGCCTACAACCCTCCTGTAGTGGCTAACTTCATGCTGCCGATGAGCTCAGAGTACATCAGGGCCCCTGTGTATCAAAGTTATACACATGATGATGAAGATTACGATAGTCATGATGATGAAGATTATGATAGTCATGGTGATGATGATGATGTGATGTGATAGTTATACAGAGATTTAAGCCCCAAAGTTATACACATGATGATGAAGACGATAGTCATGGTGATGATGATGATGATGAGGACGATGATGATGATGATGATGAGGACGACGATGATGATGATGATGATGATGATGATGAGGACGACAACGACGACGATGATGATGATGATGATGACGACGAGGATGACGACGATGATGATGATGATGATGATGGTGATGATGATGTGATGTGATAGTAATACAGATATTTGAGCCCCAAAGTCCACAGGGTTACTGTGAGTAAAGCGAAGACAAAAGAGAACCTTCTGTATTTAGGCCCAGGCAGAACAGCATGTTCCAACATCTGAGGGAGGTGGTTCAACTCAGGGACAACGGGCTATGAAAGGAAATGTGAGTGAGGAAATTTGTGTGTGGGTTTCTGTGTATGTGTGTGTGTGTGTTTATGTGTATGTGTATGTTTGTGTCTGTGTGTATATCGGTGTATGTGTGTGTGTGTGTGTGTATGTTTCCGTGTATGTGTGTGTCTATGTATTTATCTGGGTATATGTGTCTGTGTGTATATCTGTGTGTGTGTGTGTGTGTGTGTGTGTTTCTGTGTATGTGTGTGTGTTTGTGTGTGTGTGTGTGTGTGTTTCTGTGTATGTGTGTGTGTGTGTGTGTGTGTTTCTGTGTGTGTTTGTGTTTTGATTTGGGCGGGGAGTGGAACTGGGAGGAAGGATAAAGAGAGATCTGAGTTGCTCTTCGGGAGGCGTTGTCAGGGGGGAGTAGCTCCTCGAGAGGGTATGTCAGGGGGGATTTGCTCCTCGGGAGGCGTCGTCAGGGGATGTGGATAAGGAGGAGCAGCTGAGGTGAGACTTGGGTTTGGAATACAAGGTCAAAGGTCACGCCAGGTCAGATGAGACCAGCTTCATACACACAACAATCGTACAACTACACGTTCCCTTCCGAACAACATGTATGACACCAAATGTCTTCCGTAAAGTGAAATAAATCAACTTCACTGCGGTGTATAAGACAGTGAGCCACTGTAATACCAGCGAGGTCAGCCTCAGCAATAGACGAACAGACCAGACCAGATAACACCTAGAATATTTCCCTTTGGTAAACTTAACAAGGAAATATTGTCATCATATCACTATGAATGAATTTGCTACATGTAGGAGAAAGTATGATTTTAGATAGTATCACTTTTAGCAAGTGAAACCGTGTTGATATTTAATGTTATATACAATCACAGCTATTGGTTTTTATCACTACTACTGCCATTTGAGAAAATGTGTTTTTGACACATATTCAGGTCTGTCAAGAGTCACAAGTGGAAAACTGATCGACGCTATCACAGACTGGGCTGGACACAGACCGTTGGCCTACCCATAAATCCCAATTGCATAGCATGACTCTATTGGTGGGCCTTGGACTGAGGCATAGTATGACTCTATTGGTGGGCCTGGGACTGAGGTACACGGTGACGCCATCTTGACTGACCTCCAGAAGCCAGCATCCCAATAAAACAAATATACCGCAGAACAGGTGCTTTGGTTAACTGCTTCACCCCAGAAGGACATCTACGGCCTGAACAAAATGGCCTCTACAGAATGGACAGCTCTACAAAATGCAGCTGGAAGGACGGAAGGAGCTCATTGTAGTACACCACAGCCCAAAGCAGCTGGAAGGAGCTCAGCTCACTGTAGAACACCACAGCCCAAAGCACCTGGGAGGAGCTCAGCTCACTGTAGAACACCACAGCCCAAAGCAGCTAGAAGGAGCTCACTGTAGAACACCACAGCCCAAAGCAGCTAGAAGGAGCTCACTCTAGAACACCACAGCCCAAAGCAGCTGGGAGGAGCTCACTCTAGAACACCACAGCCCAAAGCAGCTGGGAGGAGCTCACTCTAGAACACCACAGCCCAAAGCAGCTGGGAGGAGCTCAGCTCACTGTAGAACACCACAGCCCAAAGCAGCTGGAAGGTGCTCAGCTCACTGTAGAACACCACAGCCCAAAGCAGCTGGAAGGTGCTCAGCTCACTGTAGAACACCACAGCCCAAAGCAGCTGGAAGGTGCTCAGCTCACTGTAGAACACCACAGCCCAAAGCACCTGGGAGGAGCTCAGCTCACTGTAGAACACCACAGCCCAAAGCAGCTGGGAGGAGCTCAGCTCACTGTAGAACACCACAGCCCAAAGCAGCTGGAAGGTGCTCAGCTCACTGTAGAACACCACAGCCCAAAGCAGCAGGGAGGAGCTCAGCTCACTGTAGAACACCACAGCCCAAAGCAGCTGGGAGGAGCTCACTGTAGAACACCACAGCCCAAAGCAGCTGGGAGGAGCTCAGCTCACTGTAGAACACCACAGCCCAAAGCAGCTGGGAGGAGCTCACTGTAGAACACCACAGCCCAAAGCAGCAGGGAGGAGCTCAGCTCACTGTAGAACACCACAGCCCAAAGCAGCTGGGAGGAGCTCAGCTCACTGTAGAACACCACAGCCCAAAGCAGCTGGGAGGAGCTCAGCTCACTGTAGAACACCACAGCCCAAAGCAGCTGGGAGGAGCTCACTGTAGAACACCACAGCCCAAAGCAGCTAGAAGGAGTTCACTGTAGAACACCACAGCCCAAAGCAGCTGGAAGGAGCTCACTGTAGAACACCACAGCCCAAAGTAGCTGGGAGGAGTTAATTGTGGTAAACTACAGCCCAAAGCAGAAGTAAAATATGACCGCAGAGGACCCAACCAGTTGCCTGCCAGCCATTAAATAGCTTGGCCATGACTGTTGAAGCAAGGGTGGTAAGAAAGGCACATAGTATTTGTAATAATGTGTCACACCCTTTACATCAGGCGTATGAGTTGTTGCCTTCAGGCAGGAGGTTCAGGCTGCCTTCATTACTGACAAATAGAGCCCGTAAGTCTTTTATACACACCAGTACATCCCTGTTAAATAAGAATCCAACTGTAATGTAACTACACTCATCACCACACTTTTCCATTGTATTGTATTTTGAGGGGGTTGTGTATTGTAATATGAGAGGGTATTGTCCTGTCCTATGTCATGTTGTGTTCTGGCTGTATTTGTCTTTGTCTTTTCTGTTTTTGTAACTATCAGATGCACTGTCAATGGCACAGAACAAGTTTCTGCAAAGACAAATAAATAATCTATCTATCTATCTATTTAATGAGTTGCCTTAGCGACTGGAGGCTAAAGCATCAAAACACACCTGTTTAGGCAGGCCTATAACCTGTAAAGGTCCTGCCAACTGAAGTTGTTGCTGTATTATGCATTATTCAATGTTTTATTCACTGTTGTAAGGCAACCTTGGGTTTCTTGAAAGGCGCCCTATAAATAAAATGTATTATTATTATTATTATTATTATTATTAATAATAAAAAGCTGCCTGAAAGACAGTTTTTGTATTGAACTGTAGTAGTCTGGTAGTAGCATATCATCAATAGACCATTCATACACAAACTGACTAACTACGTCTGTGGGCTCCCCTGACTATATTAGCAATCATCCAGTTTATCCCACTGCATCATGTAAAACAAAAACAACATGGTAATATGATAAGCAGCCTTTAGCTATTTCATTTGTTACATTCCTATACAAATGATGAGAAGACAAGACAAATTGTATGAAAAAACAGAGTAATCCCAAGAACTTCTGTACAAAAGTATTAGGCTACTCATTAAAAATAGTTCAGTTACACAAACGTACATACATTCCAGCAGCCTTGGGTTTTAATTGCTGCCATATATGCACTATCCTTCCAAGTAAATGTCCATGACTTGAAATTTAATTAATGTAGTGCTTTACATGAGTTTGTCACAGTTCCAGCCGTCCAAAAGGTTGCCCTTCTTTTCTGAGACAATTTTACTGACTTTCAGTTTTTGTTGTGTTCATCTAACCCTGTCTGTTCCTTCTGACGAGCAACAGGCAGGCCTGCGCATCGTTTCTTGTAGTTTTCTATTGTCTTGCACTTTTTATAAGCTCGCAGTCTCATGACGCCCTCTTCTGGAGAGTATCGGTTTGTGCATGGCCTTTATGTAAAAAGGAGTCTGATGGGCTGGCTACCTCGTGAAATGACAAAACATGCCTGAGATACATTAATTCACATTTGTGTCAAAAATAATTTAAATTAGGCACTGTTTATTAGACCTCATAATACAAAAATAATTACACAAACGATGTCAAATCGGACCTGTTATATTTTCTACTGTTGACTTGAGTGACTGTGACAATTATGCCTACTTTTTAACTTAATTATGCCCTCTTTACGTCTCTCAAAAGACAAGGAATAGCTATGCTCCCAACTCTTTAGAAGTAAGAAAAGGTATTCAGGTAACATTTTGAACCGGAGAGACGTATTTATTTGTGAGCCGAGGGCTGGTTTAGTCAAGGGCTTGGCTGTGAGTGCGTGCTCTTATTGTAGCTGAACTGGCAGAGCAAGAAGCTATCCAAAACAAGATCATAGGTTCAGTTTCCAGGGAGCACACATACTGATTAATGTCCTGCACTGTACTGGCCTGTCAGTCAAAAGGCGTTATTGTTAAAGACAACGTCTGACTCAAGATTGAATGAGGCATACTTTTTTTCATCATTACCTGAGGACTGTCCTTAAATCTTTACCATGCAATTCTGATAGACTCATTGTGAGTTGTGATTGATGATGTGGTCTAGTAGTATACATTTAGATACACAAGGCTTTCTGAGGCAGGCCGTACCAAGAGCAACAGAATATTAACATCTAATGTGGAGATGTTCTGGGTCTATGAGTGGAGATGTTCTGGGTCTGTTAGTGGAGATGTTCTGGGTCTATGAGTGGAGATGTTCTGGGTCTATGAGTGGAGATGTTCTGGGTCTATGAGTGGAGATGTTCTGGGTCTATGAGTGGAGATGTTCTGGGTCTATGAGATGTTCTGGGTCTGTTAGTGGAGATGTTCTTGGTCTGTTAGTGGAGATGTTCTGGGTCTGTTAGTGGAGATGTTCTGGGACTGTTAGTGGAGATGTTCTGGGTCTGTTAGTGGAGATGTTCTGGGTCTGTTAGTGGAGATGTTCTGGGACTGTTAGTGGAGATGTTCTGGGTTCACAAGTGGAGATGTTCTGGGTCTGTTAGTGGAGATGTTCTTGGTCTGTTAGTGGAGATGTTCTGGGTCTGTTAGTGGAGATGTTCTGGGTTTGTTAGTGGAGATGTTCTGGGTCTGTTAGTGGAGATGTTCTGGGTCTGTTAGTGGAGATGTTCTGGGTCTGTTAGTGGAGATGTTCTGGGTCTGTTAGTGGAGATGTTCTGGGTCTGTTAGTGGAGATGTTCTGGGTCTATGAGTGGAGATGTTCTGGGTCTATGAGTGGAGATGTTCTGGGTCTATGAGTGGAGATGTTCTGGGTCTATGAGTGGAGATGTTCTGGGTCTATGAGTGGAGATGTTCTGGGTCTATGAGATGTTCTGGGTTCACAAGTGGAGATGTTCTGGGTCTGTTAGTGGAGATGTTCTGGGTCTGTTAGTGGAGATGTTCTGGGACTGTTAGTGGAGATGTTCTGGGTCTATTAGTGGAGATGTTCTGGGACTGTTAGTGGAGATGTTCTAGGTCTGTTAGTGGAGATGTTCTGGGTTCACAAGTGGAGATGTTCTGGGTCTGTTAGTGGAGATGTTCTTGGTCTGTTAGTGGAGATGTTCTGGGTCTGTTAGTGGAGATGTTCTGGGTCTGTTAGTGGAGATGTTCTGGGTCTGTTAGTGGAGATGTTCTGGGTCTGTTAGTGGAGATGTTCTGGGTCTGTTAGTGGAGATGTTCTGGGTCTGTTAGTGGAGATGTTCTGGGTCTGTTAGTGGAGATGTTCTGGGTCTATGAGTGGAGATGTTCTGGGTCTGTTAGTGGAGATGTTCTGGGTCTGTTAGTGGAGATGTTCTGGGTCTATGAGTGGAGATGTTCTGGGTCTGTTAGTGGACTGTTGACTTCTTCAACAGTTATGTCAATCCTGGGAATAAAACCTTTGATTGGAATGTCGTTGGGTGACCTTGAGTTCGTTCTGTGATGGTGATTATCCACCGGTGGTCAAGCCTGTACTGGAACAAGCTATACTGTACGCTACCCACAACAGCTGAGGATGTGGGTGACGTGGGGCAGCGACTATGTGGCTCAACCCTGGCACAGCAGCACTACAGGCCTACATCTCTGCCTGCTGCATCACAGGTGGCCCATTGGAGAGGAGGGCAAAATACAGCCCTTCTTTTGAGATCTTTTGGAGGGTACAGCTGGTGTTTCATTTAATGGTTTTTGTTTATAGCTTTGTAACTTTCCTTTGTTTATGAGAGATTGTATTATGATATATTCTATATGATCTCTCTATGCAATATAAAATATATTTCTCTTTACCTCTCTGTTTGTTTCTCTCTCTCTTTAGTGCCTAATAAAAGTATTCAACCCCCTGAAAGTCAAAGTTATAAAAGTTACACTTATTTAATGTCAACATTTATGCTGAAGTATATTTCCAAAGGCAAGATAGGTTATTTGTCTACTAACATAATACATAAATAAATGAAAAAACGTTTTATGGAGAATATGGTGAAGGAGTGATCTGACCTGTATATAGACACACATACGTACATACATAGATGGGCTACTACATACACACACACAGACATATATATATTATATATATAGCCTATAGTATATACAGTCACAGACGGAAATAGTGGCACCCCTGCAAATTGTTGCAATAACAAATGCTTTGGGATTCACATGTTCAATTCTATTGTTTGCATTGGAAAAACACAAAAAAGCTTTTTTGCGTTTTTCCAATGCAAACAATAGAAATAGAACAAAGCATTTGTTATTGCAACAATTTTACTGGGAAAAGTGGTGCATTATCTGCATGACTGTGTGTGTGTGTGTGTGTGTGTGTGTGTTTGTTTGTGTATAAATATATACAAATATTTACATACACACATACATTAATAAGTCTAATAAAGCTGGTTAGTTGTTTTAGGTATCCTTTGCATGGTCTCTTCTGAAGCTATCGGGATCAGGAGAGCCTGCGATAGAGAATAAGCTACTCTAAAATCCATCCAGCCTCAAGATTCTGATTTCCCGCGAGTTCCAAGTTTGTAACTTAGGAACTAACCCCGCCCCTCATCAATGATGCTTTAAAACCACGTGAAATTAGCAGGCTAATGTGGCTAAGTTGTACCATGTAGAGTTAATGGACAACAGAGAATATAGATGTATGATTGTAGCAGCTCTGTACGTACAGAATGACAGAAAATATCAGTGTTCTCGCAACATATGTTAATAAATCAACATGTGATGACCCAACTAAATGTCTCACAGCTCACCGTAGAAAATCGGTGGGGAAAAGAATGACAATGATCTTCGACAGAGGTCTGCTTCTCTTGCATTTTTAGTGCTAGACCAGTTCAGCAAACATAATTTGTGTTAAGGCTCGCAAAACAGTACAGCTTTCAGTTAATCTACGTTCGTTAGAAGTAGCCTGTGTTTACATTAGTTATTTGCCTGTACCGCAAGGACCTCTGGGCCACTAGCTTCATTGACGCGTTGAATTGTGGGCAGTCATTGGTCCTCCGCGCATACAGTCTTCTGCTCTTCCATCGGAAAAATGGCTGCTTCGGCAGCAGCGGCGGCTTCTTCCCCCGGGTTGTGTCCAAGCTTCGCTGTGATCTGTTCGTTTTTAGAGCGATATGGAGCCCAACTGGATTTGCCCGAACTTACATTTCCACAGTTGGAAAGATACCTCCAGGATAACTCTTCAGGTAATAGTTTGATATTTGGAGCTGCGATGTAGGAGGAGGGAAGGGTCTCAAAACCACCATTGCATGAGTTTTAGCGTTCGCTGGCTGTTGTGTTATTGTGTGCTTGCAGGACATCGTAATTTGTTTTTCGAGGCGAAATATTGGTCTTCTTTTCGATATAAATACTTAAAACGATGGCGCATTTGATAGAGGATCATTTGAAAGTTTTCTGGCCTCGAAAAAGAGCATTTTCGAGCGCCATGAATGTATTTTATTCGTCGGGATTTATTTTTCAGGCTGGCTTTATCTGCTCAAGACTAAATTGCTCTCCATCACACTCTGAGAGGCTAGCAAGCGTGAGACCTCATGCGAAATCGGGGTGAAATTACACTTGTAGAATTAATGTTATGATTCTGTAAATGTTCATCATCTCAAATGAAATTGTATATCTGGTCGGGAATACGAAATGCTTTGCATATTTCCAGTTAAACAATAATTTGGCATTGCATAGTGGTTTACTTACCACACTGAGCATGCGCACATCGCCTATACTTCCTGCTTGCACGAAGCTTGTTATTGCGCGAAACTGTCAACTTCTTTCATTCATTCAAACTGTTTCGAGATTGATTCTTAGATATTTCCCCGAAAAAAAATCGCAATCAGTAAAGTAATGACAAATGTTGGACGACTTGCATTGCGTGAAAGCTTGCACGACTCTGCCAAATTGAAACTGCTAACTTAACAATAGTTGAATTACATACCTCTTGCCCTTTGATCTTACAGTTCCTAAGCTGTTGGTTGACCTCCACGTGAAGTTGCTGAGGAAAATAGGCAAGTCCGTGTCGGCAGATAGATGGGAAAAGTACCTTATAAAGGTGAGTAAATATATGTAAATAATGAACATCATCCAGATGCATTTACCAGATATTTATAATTATTGTTTAGTTCTCTGTTTAGGAGTTAGCCAATCATTTTCTTATGTGTCATCCTGTCTGTGTGCTTGGCATCATTTTCAATTGTGTTATTTTATAGGTATGCCAGGATGTCAACTCCACCTGGGCATGGGAACTGGAGGAAAAGGGTTATAAAGATTTGTCGGTGGAGTGTAAGACAGGGATTCTCAAAGTAAGTACACTCACTGCTCGGCCTGTGTGGAATTCCTCTGTTAATATTTGTAAGTCTCAGTAACCTCTGTGTTTTGTACGTAAAATTTCACCTTTTTCTTTCCATTTGGTCTGCCATCTTGCTTGAAAGTTTTAGCAGATAGTTTATTACATGATGAAGACTAGCAGATACTGACCCTTAGAACCATGGTGTAACCATTTATTTCAAGGGTGATATTAAAGTATTTTCAGTGGTTAATAATGCAACTCAGTCTTTGTCATTTTGTTTTTGTAACAATGTTTTTTCCTCCCCCCCGGTCCTTTGTAGCACCTTTGCGAGTCTCAGTTTGATGACAATGTAAAGTTCAAAACTGCAGTCAATGAGGAGGATCCGGACAAGATGCGTCTGCAGCCTATCGGCAGAGACAAAGATGGCTTAATGTATTGGTTTCAGTTAGACCAGGACAGTAACGTACGCGTATATGTGGAAGAACAGGATGACCAGGATGGGTCGTCATGGAAGTGCATTGTGAGGTAAGCTGGATCCGTTTGATGCAAGAACGCGTGCAAGAAATGGCGTTTCCTTGAATTTTAGTGTATATTCTTTTCATACTATCATTTGCGATAAGGGTGTTGCAGGGTGTTGCAGAACAAGTACTCTGTTTTTGTACGTTTGTATGTTTTATACGGACATAATGGAAATGCCAGGTGTAAAGATAAATTCTGACCTGAGTGGTTTTAGAAACCTTTTAAGCAGGATGAACAAGAGGGAGTGACCATGCTGGGTTTGGTATTGCTTAGCGCTTAATGTGTTTGACGTTTGACCTAATATAACAGAAATACTATTTCTTGTCGGAGCTGTTGAGACTCCACTATAATTTATAACACCGCTGTTGATTTTTACACCTGATATTCCACTCGTACATCGCCCCACTTCAAGTGCAAACTATCTTTGATTAAAAAGTACAGTAGGCGTGTGCATACTAACCATTTCTGTTATTCTGATATCCTAAAGAGTGTATAAACGGTTATTCGGTTGTTTGTGGAGGGTGGACGAAAGGTTATAGTAAATAGGGAAAGCTGAAAAACCATTTCTTGTGAGTTTTCTCACTCCACAAATGAATACCAAACTATTGTGAGTGGGTATACTATTTCCACAAATGAACATTGTCATTATTTAAAGTGAGTATTTGTCCGTTGTCCCTGAAAACGTACCGTTCTCAGATTACTTCCCGTGATTCTGTGCATGAACATATTAACCGAATGGTGATTCAATATTCTAATAGTTCTGCTTCAAACGGTTATCCAGATATACAAATATCCGTGTACACACCTTGTTTACATTATCTGAGTGAGATTGTTGGCTTCTCATTGTGAATGTACAGCTATGTTGTTATTGATGCTTTGTCTAACTGCCTGGTAAATTGTCAAAGCTCATGGCCAACTTGTGCCAGACAGTAATGTCTGCTCTAGCCTGGTGTTGAAGTCTTTTGTCACACCTCCTTCACATGTGGCCTGCAGCTACCGTGCCGACTTTTATCCAAAGTGTGTGAGTGTACGTGCGTGACAATGTGACCATAGTAATCTTAGACTCAAGAGAACCACATCTATCAGCTGCCATTTGAAAATACACTTTACATAAACAATCTAAGAGTAAAGCTATGTTGACCAAACACAGATAGAATACTTCACTACAGTGTTGGATGAGTATATTTCGCTGTGACACAAAGCACATATAAATGTGAGCTGTTAGTAACAGAATATAGGGGACACGACTATTCTGTCCCTTTGTCGTTTTATGAGGCGGGTGTATCTGTTCATAGTAAAATGCACAAGAAGGATGCGTTTCATTGTTGTGTGGTGATAAATAATTCCAATTCCATGTATTTTCTGAAGCTGTAGATGACTGCTAATGGAGGCAGCATTGCTACTACTTGCAATGTTTTGTAGTTACACATGAGATGTATTAAATTATGTCCTTCACAGCAGCCACACATACAGTAATGTTAAGTTGTAATTGCTGTGTTGTTTACTTTGACGTCATCTCGTCTAGATTGTGTGGGATAGTGAGTGAGGTTGGAGACCTGTGGTTGTTTGTTAGAGAACACAAAGTTCTATGAAATGGTAGTTACCATCATACGGTTAGAGCATTGCTGTAAGACAATGACAATTCTTAGAATATCTTTAAGACCGTCAATTTAGGCCCGAACTAAGCGGGGTGTAATATTCCTTATTTTGTTCTCACTACACTTTTTTCACTCATGTCTGAATTAAAAGAAGCCATGTACGTATGTGATGTATCTTTGCAAGGAAGTGTGTGTGTGTGCATATATGAATGTATCTCCTAAAATGTTTCTTGTTGTGTGTGTTTTTCAGCATCATATATGCCTAAGTGGTACAAAAGTGTCCTAATTTTTGGAATGCTCTCTCATAGAACCCGAAGTGATCTTGCTGAGGTGCTTGCTCTGCTGAAAACGCAGATTGACCCTGCGCTTCTGGTCAAGAAGGAGGGAGAGGAGGGGTCCACAAGCACCTGTCCAAACCCAGAAGATGAAGAGAAGACGAAGGGTGACGACAACGGTATGGTACTCCAGAGTGATCTGTCCGCTGCTTTAATACAAATCGGTAGACAGAAAATAGTAAAACTTACATCCCAACTAGCTAAAAGCTACAGACTTCCCTCGCAAACACCACCAACAGCACAGCTGGCACTGATGAATACTGGCTAGGTTGCTAACTGTATTTTATGGGTATATTTGGCAACATCATGGCATACATTTTTGTGGCGTTTCCGGCCCTACATAGTGCATCTGCCCTTCACATGCCATCAATGAATTTGTGTGTGTTATAAAAAAATTTAACCTATAAAAATGTACGTCAGAAAGTCGACATAGCATGTCTTTTAATAAGGTTAATTGTTGTACAACGTAATTTGTAATATAATTTCAGTATTCCTTTCTCTATGTCGTCATCTCTTACAGGGGAGATGAAAAAAGAAGGAGACTCAGAAAAGGACGAGGACAAACTACCCAAGGAAAACAGATCACCGCTGTCTCCAAAGACTGAGAGTCAAACTGACAGCACAGGAAATGAGAACATGAAGCAGGAAGTCCCTTCTGGGGATGCTGCACTGAAAGCCTCTCAGAAAGGGGTTGACGGGGTGCCAGAGAAACCTGTCGAAGAGAAAGAGGAGAATGCGGTGACCACAACAATCAAGGAAGAGCCCATGGAGGTAACAGAACCACCCAGAATGGGTTCTGAGGGGGCCGCAAGCAAACCTACCGGTCCACTCAAAACAGAACCAGCGGAGGAAGTCAGGAAAAAAACAGCAGAGGAGGTCCAGAGAGCGATCAAGAGTGACCAGCAGGCCAAGATCCCCTTGAAGAAGAGGGAGATGAAGCTAAGTGAGGGCTTCGATAGCAACGCCAGCAGCGGCGGGTCAAGCGTCATTGTGGCAAACACGTCCCTTACTGTCGCCAAAGAGCCGGCAAAGGAAATGAATGGTGAGCAGGTCAATGGGGACGTGCAGCCAGCGAAGGGAATTGAATCTGGTACAAAATCTACTATAGCAGCAGCAGCAGCAGCATCGACATCATCCTCATCAACATCATCATCATCGACAACAACAACAACAACAACAACAACAGCAGAAGTGAAAAGGCTGAAAAAATCACAGGAAGAAACCATGGACGTCACGCAAATGTCTGGGAAGGAGGAATCAACCAAGCAACAATTAAACAAGGCGGACGATGGCAAAATGGATATCACTGCAGAAGAAAAAGTGTCAACTATGTCACCCTCAGAGGAAGCAATGGAGGTGGGCAAGCCGGTAGCCGGCATTAGAAGCACAGATACACATGATGACAAGCAGAAGTCAGACAAGCCAACACGTGAAGGGACATCCTCTGTCGAAAAGAGTAGCAAGCCCTCTTTCACTACAATAAGAAAAGCTCCCTCAACGGGAGAGGAGAAATCAACATCATCAAAGTCTGATTCAAAATCGTGTGAAACTTTAGATAATCATGGGGTGGCACCAAAAGAAACGAACATTCCAAATTCGTCCAAGGCGAAAGCTGACTGTTCCAAAGAGCCTTACGTCACAGCAGTTCAGAAAGATTCAGAAAAGCTGGACGGAGAAAAAGACAAGAAAAAACAACTACCAGCCGATCAGACTGATAAACCCGCCTCTTTAAAAACAACAGAGCCGGTGACGTCATCGCCTCTAAACAAGGAGAAGAAATGTTCTGTCTCGACAGAAGTAGATAAAAGCAGAACAGAAAAATCCTCCGTTGGAAAACGTGTGGATGAACCACAGGTTTCAATTGAAAAAGACAAACAGAAAGTGGGAGAGAACAACAAACAAACCTCTGCAGATGACGTAGGTAAGGCATCTCTGACAGAAGACCTCAGTGATTCTGAGAAGACCACTGGCCTTTCCGTGATAAGAGAAACTAAGTCGCCCAACCTGACTAATAAGAGTGAAGATGCAACCACTAAAGAAGGTGTCAAACCATCTGCTATAGAAACAACAAAGCCATCTGTCATAAAGGAACAGCTTCTGACTGGAATAGTAGCTAGGGGAGCTTCTGTGACTGTTATGGCCTCCTCAAGTTCAACTGGTGGCACAGACAGGCAAACCGCGTCCAGTGAAACAAGTAAGCAGAGCAAGTCCTCTACTCAAGAAGCTACAAAGTTCAGCCCATCTGTTGTGAAAGAAAAATCTTCAACCTCCAAAGAAGAGGTTAAAAATGTTCAGACTAAAGAAAGCTTTCATAAACAGCCTTCGGTCGAAAAAAAGACAGAGAAAGCAGCCACTCTAACAGGGAAAGACGTCACAGAGAAGGAAGCCAGCTGCAAGGTTTCAGAAACGAAAGGCACTTCGACACCTCCGGTTTCAGCGGCTGACCTGAAGGATGCAGACAGACTGGAAAGGGGTAAAGACAAGACTTCTGCTTCTGTGCCCAAAGAGCCTATGAAGGAGACCAGCAAAGCAGAGAAAGAGACAGAGAAACGGCCGGCAAAGGCTGAATCCTCAAAGCATGGCCCTTCTGTCAAACGCAAGGAAGAGCCCATGGAGGTTCTGCACGCTGTTCCTGACCCAGAAAAACTCTCATCTGTCAGTGAGGCTGGAAGAGTAGGAGAAAAGAAAGACAAGGAGGAGAAAAGCCAGGCTGAAAAGGTAGAAGCAAAAAAAATTGAGACCGCAAATGTAAAAGGAAAGATGGACAAGGCTGAAAAGGTAGAGGACAAGAACGATAGGGCTGAAAAAGTGGAAGAGAACAAGGTGTCCAAGAAGGCGGAGGAAAAGAAGGATGAATCCAAAAAGGCGGAGGACAAGAAGGCGGAGTCCAAGAAGCCGGAGGACAAGAAGGCGGAGTCCAAGAAGGCGGAGTCCAAGAAGGCGGAGGACAAGAAGGCGGAGTCCAAGAAGCCGGAGGACAAGAAGCCGGAGGACAAGAAGCCGGAGGACAAGAAGGTCGAGTCCAAGAAGCCGGAGGACAAGAAGGTCGAGTCCAAGAAGCCGGAGGACAAGAAGGTCGAGTCCAAGAAGCCGGAGGACAAGAAGGTCGAGTCCAAGAAGCCGGAGGACAAGAAGGTCGAGTCCAAGAAGCCGGAGGACGAGAAAGCCGGGACAAAGAAGGCGGAGGACAAGAAGGTCGAGTCCAGGATGACGGAGGAAAAGAAGGCCGAGTCCAAGAAGTTGGGGGAAAAGAAGGATGAATCCAAAAAGGCGGAGGACAAGAAGGTCGAGTCCAAGAAGGCAGAGCAAAAGAAGCCGGAGGACAAGAAGCCGGAGGACAAGAAGGTCGAGTCCAAGAAGGCAGAGCAAAAGAAGCCGGAGGAAACGAAGGATAAGTCCAAGAAGACGGAGGAAAAGAAAGATGAGTCCAAGAAGCCGGAGGACAAGAAGGCTGAGTCCAAGAAGTTGGAGGAAAAGAAGGCGGAGGAAAAGAAGGATGAGTCCAGGACGGCGGAGGACAAGAAGGCCGAGTCCAGGCAGATTGCCGAGTCCAAGAAGGATGAGTCCAGGAAGGCGGAGGACAGGAAGGCGGAGGACAAGAAGGCGGAGGAAAAGAAGGATGAGTCCAAGAAGATTGCCGAGTCCAAGAAGGATGAGTCCAAAAAGGTGGAAGAAAAGAAGGATGAATCCAAGAAGACGGAGGAAACGAAGGATGAGTCCAAGAAGACGGAGGAAACGAAGGATGAGTCTAAAAAGGCAGTGGAAAAGAAGGATGAGTCCAAAAAAGTAAAAGAGAGGAAAGACAAGGCTGAAAAGATGGATGAAAACAAAGCGTCTTGTGCAGAAACAACCCCCATGGACTGTGATGAACCTGCCCAGAAGGACCAGGAGAAAGACAAGTCCGGATCCGAGGATAAGCCAGAACAGGACCCGAAACAAGATGATGATGATAAAGATGACCCTTGCAAGGAAAAGAAAAAAGACGACTCCATCAGTTCTGAGGAAAACAAGGAGAAGGATGGAGAAAAGACAGATGAACCCGATAAATCAGCGGCACAAACAGAAGGTGGGGAGGGCAGTGAAAACGAGGGCTTGCGCCTGAAGATCCGCAGGGCTGCCCACCGCAGGAAAGCCGAGCTTCAGAAAGAGGAGGCGAGGGCAGACTCCGAGTCAGAGGTGGGGGACGGGAGGTCGCTGAGAAGATCCCCAAGAATCTGTCGCCCCACCGCCAAGCTGGTTGATACCCAGGACAGGAAACACGAGAAGAAGCCTAGCGTGCCACTGGAGAACAAAGACGATGCTGAGAATGACGAGGAGATTCAGGAGGAATGTACTGTTCCCAAGAAACCCAAGGAGAAGAAAGTGGACTCTGATGGGCAACCAAAGCCAAAGGTAACATTTTAAAATTCCCATAACCTTTTAAAAAAAAAACTGTCAAACTGTGATTTGAACTGTGTGATGCATTCTGTAATTATCCCAAAATTAACTTTCCTGTCAAATGTATAGAAGGCCACAAGTGCCTGGGATTGCTAAAGCTGAAAAGGCTACAGAGGCGCATGAATGTATAACAGAAACTTGTTTAGTAGATGGATATAAACTAGAAAAGCGTAGACTCGACGAATTCCTGAAATTGTTCAGCTTAATCTTTGGTGTAGACTGCATCACAATGAGTCTTGTCAGTTTGTAACGATGACTAGACAGAATCACTCCTGTAGGACTTTGTTACAGCTCTGCACGTTCTTACACACTGTACGCCATTACAGGGTAAACGACGCCGGCGGACACGATGGTCAAACACTCGAACACGGCGGAAAAAGAAAGGTTCTGAAGACGATGACGATGACGTTTCTGAAAATGACACGAGCGAGGAAGAGGCCACGGAGGAAGACGACAGTGACGAAAGCTTCAAAGTGGAGAAGAGACCGAGGAGGGCAAGGAACCGGGCTCGAGAGAGGCACTCCGACGACTCCGACACGTCTTCCTCCGACGGCCCACCAAACGAAGATCCATGTAAACACTGTGGCCTGCCAAATCATCCTGAACTGGTGCGTCTGAACATGAAAACACAGCCTTTGCTAACTTGCTTTATCGTATGTAGTGTGTGTGTGTGTGTGTGTGTGTGTGTGTGTGTGTGTGTGTGTGTTTATATATATATATATATATATATATATATTTATATGGAGATGATGGCTTGTTTCAAACAACGGGTATTGGTTCTGTTCTAGAACAGTAACAGTGGTATTAAGTTGTTGAACTGACTGTGTGTGTGTGTGTGTGTGTGTGTGTGTGTGTTTGTGTGTTTGTGTCTATTTCAGATTCTGCTGTGCGACTCGTGCGATAGTGGGTACCACACGGCCTGCCTCAGGCCCCCCCTCATGATCATTCCAGATGGCGAGTGGTTCTGCTCGCCGTGCCAACATGTAAGTGGTGATACCACCTTTACCCATGTTCACCACATATATCCATTGGAGGTGCCACCTTTACCCATGTTCACCACATATATCCATGGGAGATGCCACCTTTACCCATGTTCACCACATATATCCATGGGAGATGCCACCTTTACCCATGTCCACCACATATATCCATGGGAGATGCCACCTTTACCCATGTTCACCACATATATCCATTGGAGGTGCCACCTTTACCCATGTTCACCACATATATCCATGGGAGATGCCACCTTTACCCATGTTCACCACATATATCCATGGGAGATGCCACCTTTACCCATGTTCACCACATATATCCATGGGAGATGCCACCTTTACCCATGTTCACCACATATATCCATGGGAGATGCCACCTTTACCCATGTTCACCACATATATCCATGGGAGATGCCACCTTTACCCATGTCCACCACATATATCCATGGGAGATGCCACCTTTACCCATGTTCACCACATATATCCATGGGAGATGCCACCTTTACCCATGTTCACCACATATATCCATGGGAGATGCCACCTTTACCCATGTTCACCACATATATCCATGGGAGATGCCACCTTTACCCATGTTCACCACATATATCCATGGGAGATGCCACCTTTACCCATGTTCACCACATATATCCATTGGAGATGCCACCTTTACCCATGTTCACCACATATATCCATGGGAGATGCCACCTTTACCCATGTTCACCACATATGCATGGGAGGGGCACATAGGAAACAGCATAGCAAACAAAAGCATTTGATGTGTAAAAAAGGCTTTTAGTTCTACAACGATGATGTATATCTGAAGAATTATAGTTAACAATTGTGTTTGTGTCTTTTGTGCACGTTGACAGTTTGTGTCATCTACATTTTTCTATAATTGAGAGGGCTTAATACACAAATGAGGAAAGGTCCATACTCATCCTGTTCTGTCTGTCCTCATTTGGTTCTGTAGAAGCTCCTGTGTGACAAGCTGGAAGAACAACTAACGGAGCTTGACGCTGTGTTGAAGAAGAGGGAGCGTGCCGAGCGAAGGTACTGTTCAGCGTCGAACATTAAGGAGAAGATTCACAGCCCCTCTGTGCATTTAGTTGAGCTCCTCATAAAATGGCCATAATTCCTGTGAGTGGTGAATCATTATTAATCATCGATTTTGTTTTTGTTCCATCAGAAAAGAGCGTCTGGTCTATGTTGGCATCAGTGTGGAGAATATCATCACGCCGACAGTAAGTTGTGACATTCTACCATGAAGTTATGGGCCAGTTTCTGTTAATAAGTCTGTCGTGGCCATTTGTCTTCAGTTGTGCTTGAAACTCCAGATGGCACAGAAGACTGTACTGTTTCTTTCTGTCAGTGAGTTATGTTTGCTAGTGTAAAAACAGTCATAAGACCAGTGACTTTGTGTGTAACACTACTTAAATGAAGTAGAGAAGAATAGAGTAGTTCACTGTGTACCTTATTTACTAACAGTGCAATACTTACTAGGCTCGAGTTCACATTGTCAATGTAAACATTAAGGAGTTTACATTTGCCAAGAGTTGATAGGCTTTCCATGATGGTGATGTTGTCTTTGTTGAAGGTGGAGGAGGAGAAGCAGCCAGAAGAGAAGAAGAAAGAGAAGAAAGAAGTTAAAAAGACCAGAAACTTGGGGCGAAGGTCAACAAGGACAAAGAAATACATAAGCTACAGGTATTATTTGTTTGTTTGTTTGTTTGTTTGTTTAGTGCCCCTGTATTTGTGGTGGCTTTTGTAAATCCCTAACTGAACTTAAAAATTGTAAGCAGATTCTTCTAGCATTGTCCCTTTGCAGAACAAGGAAATGTGTAATGTAATATAGTTTGATATATATATATATATATATATATATATATACATACAGCCGCGGAAAAAATTAAGAGACCACTTCAAAATTATCAGTTTCTCTGGTTTTACTATTTATTGGTATGTGTTAAAGTAAAATGTACATTTTTGTTTTATTCTATAACCTACTGGCAACATTCCTACCAAATTTCAAAAAATATTGTCATTTAGATCATTTATTTGCAGAAAAATGACAATTGGTCAAAATAGCGAAAAAGATGCAGTGTCTTCAGATCTCGAATAATGCAAAGAAAACAAGCTCATATTCATTTTTAAACTACACAATACTAATGCTTTAACTTAGGAAGAGTTCAGAAATCAATATTTGGTGGAATAACCTTGATTTAAAATCACAACTTTCATGTGTCATGTAAGCCATGTAAAGAAGCCGAGCTGCTTGAATTCTTG
Organism: Sprattus sprattus; assembly: GCF_963457725.1. Taxonomy (NCBI): domain Eukaryota; kingdom Metazoa; phylum Chordata; class Actinopteri; order Clupeiformes; family Clupeidae; genus Sprattus; species Sprattus sprattus. The sequence continues at coordinate 77,111,403 of NC_137920.1, forward strand.
CGCCAGGAGTAGCATAAAGTCACCCAACGGCAATGTGAAAGACTGGTGGAGAGCATGCCAAGACACATGAAAGTTGTGATTTTAAATCAAGGTTATTCCACCAAATATTGATTTCTGAACTCTTCCTAAGTTAAAGCATTAGTATTGTGTAGTTTAAAAATGAATATGAGCTTGTTTTCTTTGCATTATTCGAGATCTGAAGACACTGCATCTTTTTTGCTATTTTGACCAATTGTCATTTTTCTGCAAATAAATGATCTAAATGACAATATTTTTATTTGAAATTTGGTAGGAATGTTGCCAGTAGGTTATAGAATAAAACAAAAATGTACATTTTACTTTAACACATACCAATAAATAGTAAAACCAGAGAAACTGATAATTTTGAAGTGGTCTCTTAATTTTTTCCGCGGCTGTATATATATATATATAATTTCCGTGAGTATAGAAAGTGTCATGAGATGGATTGTGCTGTGAGTTCTAAGGTTCAGTGTTAACTGTAGGTCTGTCTCCTTGTGCTGTGGTTGTCTCACATATTGGAAATCCCATGTTCTGCTCTAGGTTTGATGAGTTTGATGAAGCCATTGAGGAGGCAATTGAAGAGGATATCAAAGAAGCAGAAGGTGGAGGTAAGGCCACAAAGAGCAGCAGTTTCTGGAACCTTCGGTCAGGATCCACTCTAGAACTTTCTTTGGGCTGGTCCGTCAGGGAAGGATAAAACGTAGAATAATTCTACTTCTAGTGAATTGTTTGAGATACAGCTCATGATACCGTAGCTGAACACGGTCCTGACATAACCAAGATCAAGTGTAAGATTCTCTAGGGGTACCCATAACTGATCAAATGTTTATTACCCACTAAAGTAGTTTTAGATAAAAGCATCAGCCACGCTATATATGTAAGTGTTCTTTCTGTAAATCTGTACATTTTGTAATGGTTCAACATACTTTCTGTATAAGTATGTGCTATTACAAGTTGTATTTGGAGTCAGGGTTAGGCTTAGTTTGAGAGTGACCGTTAGTATACTAGAAGTATTTACACAGTATTATTTACTATTTGTTTCATCTTCACATGAAGTAGGACCAAAGCACCTTGAATGAATAAAACTAGTGCAATCATGGAGTAACGTTATAATAGCTGTGTATTAACCCACAAGAGCTGGAGTTGTGTTATAATAGCTGTGTATTAACCCACAAGAGCTGGAGTAATGTTATAATAACTCCACAAGAGCTGGAGTAATGTTATAATAACTCCACAGGAGCTGGAGTAATGTTATAATAGCTGTGTATTAACCCACAAGAGCTGGAGTAATGTTATAATAACTCCACAGGAGCTGGAGTAATGTTATAATAACTCCACAGGAGCTGGAGTAATGTTATAATAACTCCACAGGAGCTGGAGTAATGTTATAATAGCTGTGTATTAACCCACAAGAGCTGGAGTAATGTTATAATAACTCCACAGGAGCTGGAGTAATGTTATAATAACTCCACAAGAGCTGGAGTAATGTTTCTAATAGCTGTGTATTAACCCACAAGAGCTGGAGTAATGTTATAATAACTCCACAAGAGCTGGAGTAATGTTATAATAACTCCACAGGAGCTGGAGTAATGTTATAATAACTCCACAAGAGCTGGAGTAATGTTATAATAACTCCACAAGAGCTGGAGTAATGTTATAATAACTCCACAAGAGCTGGAGTAATGTTATAATAACTCCACAGGAGCTGGAGTAATGTTTCTAATAGCTGTGTATTAACCCACAAGAGCTGGAGTAATGTTATAATAACTCCACAGGAGCTGGTCGGGGCAAGGACATGGCTAACATCACAGGTCACCGAGGGAAGGACATGTCAGTCATTATGTCGGAGGACGGCAAGGAGAACGGGCCGACACAGAAAGCCCAGCCTGCCGGACAGAGGAGGAAGAAGCGGAGACGCCTCAACGACCTGGACAGCGACAGCACGATGGACGAGGAGGAGAGCGAGGACGAGTTCCGCCTCAGCGACAGGTGAGAGAAATGATCACAAGAAATGATCAAAAGATCTCGTCTTTTTTTTTTTTTTTTAAATAAAATAAATATTTAAAATAGCTTGAAAGTTATGTACGTAGAGATTCATAAGAGTGCTACTTGTACTACAATATATTTGCCTTTTTATTACCTTTGTAATAAAAATATAGTGTAAAAAAGAGTAAAGATAAAAAGTCTGACGGAAAGAAAGGTAAAGCGGTGCTCTGCTGGGATGTGATGGTCTTGAGTCAAGACTCTTGACTGACCCATGATCCTTCTCCTATGTTTCTTCCCCTCCTACCCGGCTCCAGCTCTGAAGAGGAGGAGTTTGTGGTGTCTGAAAACAATGCCGACAGCGACGCAGAGGCCAAGTCTACAGACGACAGCGACTTCGGCAGCACAGGCAACGGTCGACGCTTCCGGGGCTCGGCCTGGTCCAGGAAGCCCGTCAAACGGCGGTGGAACACCAGACAGCCTCGGCGACGGCGCCGGCCCAAAGGATACTCTGATGATGAAGAGCTGGAGGAGACCGAGGAGGATGAGGAGGATGAGATCGGTATGGGCTGCAGGGTTGCCGAGTAGGGATGATGGCATGATGTCATCATGCCTACACTGCGTAGATAATTATTATGCAAATGTATCTTAACGATTATGAACTTTAAGTAGTTATAAGAGGTACCCATTCAAAAGGAAAGGTTATATAAAGAAAATCTCAGATTTGTACGTTGCAGGGAGAAAATGTGATGTTTTCCATTGATGTACACAATTGGGACAATACATTTATGTTGTTGTTTTCCAAATTATTTCTATTTTAAAACACAACATAATACAAAACAACAATTCTTTTTACATGATTATTTCATAATTCTTTCATTACATTTTTTTTTTTACTAGTCAAGCTATCATCCTGAAAAAGCAGAGACTCAGTGAATCACATGTTATGGTGTCTGTAGGCGTCACGTGGTCTTACGGCCGTGACTAATGTGTGTGTTGTCCCGACTCCTGCAGCGACAGAGGGCTCGAGCAACTGCAGTGACAGCGACCTGGACATGCGGAGGCGGCGCTCCCGTCGGAGTCAGGTGAAGAAGCAGGTCAACTACTGTGAGACGTCCGAGTCGGAGGGCTCGCAGACCGCCACCAACAGGGACAAGATGAAACCACGCCGACGCCTCTCCAGCTCAGAAAGTCAAGGTTAGCTTTGCATGATGACCTCTGGTACTTACCTGTGTGAGATGTTACCATAATAGTGATTACAGGAATCATTTCTCCTACATGTTGTTGAAAGTTTGTACACTGATGCACAAGTACAGTATAATAGGAACATTGTTTATACTTATGCAAGCATTTAGTACCCATTGAAGTTTGTCCTAGGATAAAACTGTTCTGCTGATTTGGTGAAGTAGTTAATTTATTAAAGCTATTATTATTTATAGTTATTAAAGTTCTTTTCTCTGGTCTTTCAGCGAGCTTAAGCTCCCGAGACTCAGACGAGGGGGATCGGAAAGAAAAGAGGAGAAGAGGGGGTTCGTCAGAAGAAGACTCCAAGAAGCGACGTAGGCACCTCTCCCTCAAGCGGAGGAGAGAGTCCGAGGACGACGACGATGACGACGACTCGGACGACTCTGAGGAGGAAGACCGCCCGATCCGCAAGCGGGTGAATCGCATCGACTCCGACGACTCTGACGAGGAGGAAGAGGAAAAGAAAGACGTGCCGGAGAAAGAGGGGGAGGACTCCAAGCGGCCGCAGCGTCTCGGCCTAGACGAGGAAGAAGAGGCGGCTCTCGGGAAGGTGGCCAACCCTCTAGACTACTACGTGGCCCAGCTCCCTCCCACCAACGGACAGAGCCCCTTGAAGGGCCAGGAGGGCCTGATCTCACGCCCACCACCGGGGGGCGACGTTGGGGCCACTGCCGGCCTCATGGACCACATCGGCCCCAAGAACCCCGCCGCCGCTACGGCCGTCGCCATGGCAACCAACGGCATGGGTGCCCAGGAGATGCCACCGCCCGACGAGGATGAGGACGACCTCCTGGGCATCTCAGACCTTGTTGACTATGTCTGCAACAGCGAACAGTTGTAAAGGAAATTGTGACTTTTTTGGCCATTTTCAACCCCTCCATCCCCCCAGTCCATTCCCTGTACTTTTGACCCCCGTACTCCATTGCTTCACTTTCTACGTCCCCCCCCTTGTGCTTTACATTATGTGTCTACGACCAATGCCAGCAATGCACCCTCGGCCACACCAACATTGAACCCAGTACTGCACAGAATGTGACCTGTACTGGGTCAACTCCACCCAACTCATCATGTGATTGAGGTCAAGAACAGTGCAACCATTGGAGTACCATGTGTGTTAGACGTGTATATGTCTAGGTTGAGGGGCAGAGGCTCAAAAGGCTGTAAATATTCCACTTCACAAAATCCAAGAAGTGTTTGTGAAGGACAAAAAAAAAACTCACAGATTGCCGTTGGAGAAGCAGTTTTATAACCTCACCCTACCCCCTTGTCCAGTATGTAGTATCCTTCTTAATCATGTGACATTATCTTTTTCCCCCCCATCATGTAACCGACTTCCTAGAGATACTCGTTATAAACTGTAGAAACACATCATGTTTATTATTTGATTGTGTGTTGGTCTTGGTAGGAACTAGTTAAGTATTATTTTCCATCACTTAAAATTTTTACATTTTGTATTAAATCGTAAAACTTTACTTATGTGTACATTTCAGGAGTTTGACCGTAGCAGCATTCCATGCAGGACCGTCACATATGGTTTCATATTATTCCACGTATTATTGCTAGCTATCGCTCTTGTCGAAAAGTGGACAGTTTTTAATCACAGTAAAAAAGTTCCCCTTTTAGAGAAAAATGTTTGTTTATGGCATATTGAAATCATGTTATTGGGTTGTGTGTCATTTGCCTGAAAGTTAGACAGTGCAGGTGTTGATGAGGCCTGCAACAGCTGTCCTCAAATGTGATCAAAAAAAGTATGGTGAGCTGGGTCTTAAACAAAAGCAATTGTGTATTTATATTCAGTGTTTTTATTATGACAACTAAGCGAAACCAGGATGCTAAGATTTTAAAATTGCATTGTATATTTTGTAGCGTTCATCCTCAAGTCCATTTTATATAATATAATGGCTTTTTTTGTTTTCATTACAGCCTGTTACTGTTTTCCCAAATTGTATTTGGACTTGTTTTTCTCCCCTACCAAAATATGCATACCAGTATAAATCAAACACTATTAATCTTGGCAGCTGTTTAGTGCATTAAATGCCAAATAAAGATGTCTTTCTCTTTAAGACCACACTCAACCACAGACACATGCTAGACTTTGAATGAAAAAAAGGTGTATTTGTTCAGCTGAAGAGGTAGCTCAGTAAATGTATCTTAGCAAGCATATCTATTTTGGCCACTTGCAAGAAAAAGTTCAAAGACGGTCCATTTCTGGAAGTTTTGTTTAGTTTTCTAAGAATTTTGATTGCACCACCAACACTATCAGTGGACTCCATACACCTCATCTCATGTCAGCTCAGTACATATATTTAATAAAAGGGATTTGTCATATGTGATGTAGTTTGTTTGTTCCCCCCCCCCCCCCCCCCCCCCCAACAAACTTCCCAGTCATTTCTATTTTCTGTTGTAATGCTTTAATTTAAACTATTTTTGTGTGTCTAAGGTCTAACCGTATACACCTCTTTTTACACATTCACTTCAAACCCAATCACAGGAAGGCTTTGTGGTTTACTATAATGTATTCATTTTTTTATTAAAAGAAATCTAATCCATAATCCTTATTGATTTCTCTTGGATGAGCAGGCCTTTGGAGCGAATATATGCTTGTTAAAGGTTTTGCATATTATAAATGTACCTAGGACGTATGCTATAATGCCAAAGGGCTTTGCATATTATAAATGTACCTAGGACGTATGCTATAATGCCAAAGGGCTTTGCATATTATAAATGTACCAGTCGTCACATCCACTCTACTACTGTGACTGAAATGTACAAAGAATACGCACAATCAGTAGCTCCTTCCATCAGAAAAACTGAATCTAAACAGCTGGTGTTTTAATTAGATTTTTGTATGTTTGTTTGGCTGTAATATTCGTTAGAAACGTTTTAAGATCATCGAAATCAAGATTGCTCTGATATAGATTGATATACAGTATATAGAGAGAGATTTTTTTTTTATCGGTAGTAAGCTGTGGCACTTAACCCACTTGTATAACTGATGTAAAGAGATTTGGCATGTTTGTTTCATAATGTCAATGAAAGGAATGTTGAGTTTGTCAAAAGTGTACGATCTCGGCTGTCAACGCCCCCAAACCCCTCCCCCGCCCGAAACTCCCTCCCAACGTTGCAGAACATTAATGCCTCATTGCTCGGAAACTAGGAGTCATGTATTGAGACAGGATACATTCAGACAGGATTTTAAACATTTGGCATTTGTGGCGTGAAGCGAGGGCCGAAGCGAAGGACTACCCACCGTGGTAGAGGAAATCTGTAAAAATGTCTTGAATATTAATGTGAAAGCTTGGCATGCTTTTTCTCTCCCTAAGTCCTGAAAAGACATCTTCCCAGCCTATATAGGGTTATGCACCATATCATATTTATTTTTATATGTATTATTATATATCCATGCTTCTTAGTTTTTACTTGTCATCTGACTGTTCTCTATCGTGTGAATTGTAAACCACTAAAAAAAGATGCTTAGTGCTGTTGAGTAAACCTGGAATGAAAACAATCTTCCTATTATAGCGTTCAAATCAAGACTGTTGTAAGAGGGTCGAGAATTGAAAGGGAAATATTACACCAAGGACTGAGGCGGGGCCCTGAGGACTGTGTCTGCCAGTCCTATAAAGTGTTTCATGTAGTCAGGCCTTGATAGACTCCCCGTCAGGCTCCTGATTGGGCAGTAGCTGTTGGATCTTTTCTGAGTGTCTGGTCTTCTTTTTGGATGTTTTTGTTAAGATTTTCCTTTCATACAAATGCAATCTTGTACATTTGTCATATTAAAAGGGTTTCTGACCTATACGTCTTTTGTCTTCCCAGTCATCACCTGGCAGAACAGGACATTGAAAATAAGGCCAGAACCTTACAACTGAAAACAGAAAATGAACTGAGGCTTTTAAAAAAAGCCGGTTCTTGACAACCAGGATGCTTGTTTTGTGAAGTACTTCTGAGGTTAAGACAAAAATAGGACTAACGGATATAAAAATTCAACACTGGCTTTAAAAAAAGAAATACAAATTCTTCATTGCATTTCGTGGTTTCATGTTGCTTTGTCTTGACTGTGGGTCGCCACATCCAGCAGTCACTCATTGCTATGCTTCACCTTACCCGAAGGTGGTGCTGTTTGGCATAGTTCACAGAGTACCACATAATACCAAAGTCCTTAAAAAAAACATTTGATCACAAAAATGAAATTCATTCATGTGTCATTTAGAGGGGAACAAAATGAATCTGTCCACTTGCTGGTCTGGCATGTCTTAATTATCCACTGTCATTTCACCTCGGATGACCATGATCGAAATGCTGTTGTTCTTATACTGTGTTCCACTGTAATTTCAGAGAGATATATTTTATTCACACCAGTTTTCCACTTGCCTTAGATGTATTTGGGGTAAGTGGAGAATCAGGAGACTAAAATGGTTCGGGATCAGAAAGCCACATGTGGGGAGAATATTATTATAAAACTCCACACTCACTCACAGGTAAATAGATGTGTATCATTTTTATTGTCTAAATACATTTCATAAACAAAAGAACACAAGTACACAAACAAATGTAATGCACATGTTATGGGTTAAACACTGACAAACAATTTCAACAGGTGCATCATCCCATGTTGGGCGTCAAGCAGCATTAACCAGAGCTAGTTAAGACATTGCACTGAGACAGGATGTGGTTCACGTTAAACACACTGGCCCCATTGATGAAACCTTCGTAAATGTAAGATTATAATATTAAATATTAAAGAGTATGTTTAAAATGGATGGATATTTTGTCACATCCATTTAGGGGTCTTACTGCTGGATTCATCTACACACCAAATCGCTTAAAACTTGTTTATGTTGATGAATACAGTTGTCGGTGAAATCAGCATATCTGCAGAAGTCGAATTTAATTTATATCCTGATGTAAAATAAAATGAACAATAATATATATAAAAATAGTTGTGTTTAAGGAATGAGGCCCAGTGATTTATATGAAAACATTCGACTTCACAATCAGACCATCACACTCCATCACAGTCACATGGAACTCCCATTGCATTGTGACATCACTCACATGTGCTCCCACAGCCACTCCCATTCCCACCCTCAATGTGCATCATACACAGGCCACACCCCCATGATGAGGATTGACAGACACCCAGAGGCAAGGGGGAGATCCTCTGCTTTGGAACAGCCTCTTCATACCCAAGCAAAAACCATCCATGAGGGTTTACTGTATAAACCTAAGTGCTCCTAAAGCAGCCACTGACTATGAAATCTGACCTGTCTATATATAACTCGGAATTGCCAAAGGAAAAAAATATTAGAGGCTTTTTTTAAACGGCATAGAAGAAACTGGGTAGTTTAAACTTGTAACTGGCTTTAAATTAATATATTTATATTTTGTATTTTTCAGGTTCAGGTAACAGCTTATGTATTAAGTATTACGACTGCTCCGTGCATAATCTAGTGTTTCGTTCAAAAATAGTCTTTTCAGTGTCTCGTCCATTTTCAGGACTGCTGTGTATGATACTAGAGTGTAACACACAATAATGCCATAAGGCCCTAAGACAAATCATATGTACTGTGACAAACCAAGAGTCCCCAATGTGAATGGGTTCACTCACTGCAACAAAGGCCGCTGCCAAGTCTAGTAGACCTGATCATAGACATATATAAATGTACGTCTATGGACGTGATGACCCTGATGTCCAGGAGGGAGGGATGTCTAATGAAAATGTGTGTAAGGTTGAAAAAAACTTCAATTACACAGTTATGGATCACAGACTTAAAAAATGTCTGTCTAAAACCTTCCAGCTTGTTAAAATGACTGAAAAAAAAAATAGAGATAGAAAAGAACCTGTGTATGTAACCTGTGTTTACACTGTCTGCCCATATGCTCTGCAATATGTCTCGGAGTTGAAGTTTTAATGATGCAACAAACCCATGATTGATTTAACATAATCTAAGCTGAAGAGGGGGGGGGGGTGGGGGGGGGAGGGGAGTAAAAATGCTTTGAGCTAGTGAAGCGCATGATTGTCACAAATAGTGTTGAACCAAGGGAAGAGTTAAACAGCAAGACATTCAGAATAGTCCCTGTGAGGAGTAAGAGCACAGTCTAGTATTACAGTGCAATGTGGTGTAAAAAGACCTTCTTGCACTCACAAAACCCATAGCGGCCGGATGCCAACTAATCCTCAGGCAAATACATTTAAGGGCATCCAAAACACAACATGACACACATTAACATGATCCTAACAGGACCATAAAGCTATGGCACCTCAATAGAGGTTTGATTAAAACCAGGAGCAAGTGGTAGTCTGGTAAATGAGGAGTAAGGAGGAGTATGACAGTAGAAGTGTCCGGAAGCACGACTTTGCTTGATACACTGTTCTGTACCACTGCAGCTGCAGCAGAGCGGTGGTCGCAGACAAGGTCCTGTAGTTGATTTTTTAAAGAACGTACTTTCATAATGCTTTCATGAGACGTGACACCGTAGTTGCTGGCAACGTGGGGCAGAGCTATGATGCTAAAACACATAGAGAAGGCAAGGAGACATTCCTAGCTTTGATAGCTTTACAGCCCCATCTGGGAAGCCAACTTGGATTTGTCATCCAACTTCTTCACTCTCGCCATCCTGCAACACTGTTGGATTCATAAAGTAGTTTTTGAAATAGGTTTCCTGAAATGTGCAACCACACGATGGGTCTCTGAGCTCCCCTGGTCCTTCCAACACGTTAGAGAGTGAGGGGGGGGGAGGGGGTAACTGTCAACAGGATAGTATTGAGTGACTTGTTGTAAATATCCGTTGAATATGGTGTGCTAACACTGTCTCCTGGTCCATGGAGTGCTCCGCTTGCTAAGCGTGTTGGTGTGAGCTGAAGGCAGGTCTAGTTGATGCTGTGCTGGGTGATGGCGCTGGGGCAGTCCAGGACACTCTCGGGGGATTCGCCCAGATGAGTTAGGTCACCTCTGGAGAACTCTGCATACCATTCCTACAACACAGACAACACATCTGTCTCAATCCATACCATACAGTAACACAGAAAACACATCTGTCTTAATCCATACCATGCAGTAACACAGAAAACACATCTGTCTCAATCCATACCATGCAGTAACACAGAAAACACATCTGTCTCAATCCATACCATACAATAACACAGAAAACACATCTGTCTCAATCCATACCATACAATACCTTTTTTACTGCAACCAGGGATTCATTTGGATTTCATAATTTGGATTTCATAATTTCCATACTTATTCACAGTATTTAAAACAAGATTTAAGTATTCCACCTCGACTCAACATAGGTTGTTTTCTACGCTTGCCTGTATAACAACAATTTATGTTGTTACTGCAGAAAACATTAGTTTGAGTTTAGCTCTTTACAAATAAAAGTCCAAAATGGTCCGATGATGATGAAGAGAAAAATGTTTCTGACACCCATATCACTCTCAGAACACTCACCTCAATCTCTTCCTGGTACATCTTCATACTGAGATCACTCTTGGTGCGCGACCGGCGTCCAAGGAAAACTACGGAGGAATGCTGTAGCACATAACATTTGTAAAAATAAATAAATAAATAATCACAAAGTATTTAATACATTTAACCATAAAGATATCTGGTACAATGTCCATGGATCTAATGGCCATTTAAAATAGGCGTATCGATGCCATGGCCAACATACTGAATCACAAAATAGTTCATGTCCTGAAAGCTCGATGTGTGAAGACACTCACCCCGCTGCGCTCCATGCTCACACACACCTGGTGCAGGGAGCTGAGGCTGGAGTTGGCCAGAGTGTGTTTGTAGAACTCCAGTGCCTGCAGCGCCTCTGCCCGGCTCACCTCCGCCTCAAACACCATCCCCTTCTCACCTAGAGAGAGAGAGAGAGAGAGAGAGAGAGAGAGAGAGAGAGAGAGAGAGAGAGAGAGAGAGAGAGAGAGAGAGAGAGAGAGAGAGAGAGAGAGAGAGAGAGAAATACTTTATAAATCCCATGGGGAAATTCTGGTATCTTGTAACTTGCAGCTGGCAAAAAAGGAAGGAAGGAAGGGGGAAAAAAAAAACCATTCAACTTATTACCAAACCTGTAACATCAAATGTCATCAGCTTTACATACTGCACTATATAAATGTGTAATAATACAATTTGTTAAACTGCTAAAGAATTAGTTCTTGCAAACAGTTTTGCACATGACAGCTTAGAACCTTCTGGGTCCTGGTTGGCCTCTTCTTGTTTGTTCTTGCGGCTGTAATTCATTCTGAAGACAAACGCGTCGAGTATAAAGGCCACGATAATCGTCATCACAACCTATATAGGCCAAAGAGACAAGAAACAGTTATAAGTGATGGTACTTATCAGTAATGGACGATGTATAGAAGCAGTGTGACGACACAGACAATTAGTGAACATCTTTAGTTTAGTGACGGGGCAGTTGAACACCTGTGATCTGTTTACACACTATTTAAGTTTTTAAAAGGGTGTTCCATACTCTCACATTATGTCCATGGCTGATCATGCTTGTTTAAAAAAAAAAAAAAACGAAATTACAGCTAACCTCAGTTAGCCTGGGTGCCCTCCGTTTGTACGCGTTCCACTGATTGCTGCCTTCTCGCTGAACAAACGAGATCAGTGGAACGCGTACAAACGGATGGCACCCAGGCTAAACCTCAGTGAGCTGTCCATAATTAACTGTTCTGTGCTCAATGACAGTTATCAAACTAAATTCTCTCACCATGGTTACGATGTAGAATGTCATGAAGAAGAGTCTACTCCAATGGGTTGTTTGAGAGGTCACACCTTCCTGAAGAAAAAGAAAAAAGAAAACATCAAAAAATATTAGAGGGTTAGAGTGTTAGAGTGTCATGTTAGAGAGTATAATGTTAGAGTGTTAGAGAGTGTCATGTAAATATTCATGCACTTCCATGATGATGTGGAGATCTTTGCAGAAAATGTTAATGGATGACGTGGCCGATTTATCCAGCATGTTTGTTTATGGATAATCATGGTACAACTAAATGGCTGCAATATGACCAACGTCCAAGTAAGAACACCTTAACTAAAATAATGTCTTATTACATATTGTGAATACACAGGGCTTATCACAGAGTGTTCAGTGGGGCGTGAACAACAACACAAAGAGTCATTTTAAAGCCTTAATATTTATACTTCGGTAGACGACACTTTTGAAAAGGTCGCCGACACAAAAAAAAAAAATGTCGTCCAGGCTTGTGTGTTTATACTTCAGGTGAACAGTCGCCTAGTTCGTAAAAATTGGAGGCGCGCTTTTTTTTTAAACGTAATTTTTGTTGGGAATCAGCTGTTGGAATCAGCTGTTGACCACTTGAGGAAAATTCAAACAACGAATCAAGGACGCTTGCCGTCTATCTAGCCAATCACACTTGCGCGACACTTTGTGACGACTTCAGCGCCAGTAGAAATGTCTCCATGTAGCCGACACTTCAAACGACGGTTTAAAGTGTCGTCCATGACGTAATTTTTGTCGGCGAGCTTTTCAAAAGTGTCATCTACCGAAGTATAAATTAGGCTTTAAGCACCAAGCGCGTCAGAACACTCACCATGGTGATGTACCAGTTGTTGACAACAGTCAATTCAAACAGTGTCACTAAAGAAAACAGAGGAGAGAGTTGGAGATATTTCTCAGAGATCCCATGATTCCAGACTTATGATGTACCTTCGTATTATAATAAATAAATACAAATAATTCAAATATACAGTATATATATAATATTTTTAATTCAAACATATTCTTTGCAACAGAGGGTCTGTGAGAAAATAATGCATGCGTACCAAAGCTACTCAAAATATTGTTGAAGTTGTTGAGATAATAGTATCCCTCCTGCAGCACTGTCCTGTTGCCAATGGTGACGTTGATTTGGCGATAGGCATCGGCCACAGTACTGGTGCTGGTGGAGGGGACAGGCACAGTGCTAGCGTCAATCTTCTGAACTTTGTGCTAAAAGTTTATTCCATTTTATCTTGTCTTATTTTACTATTCGTTCAATATCTAATGCACTATGTACAGCACTTTGGTCAGTGCAAGCTGCGTTTAAATGTGCTCTAAAAAATAAACTTTACTTACTTACTTACTAAATGGTTCAAGCCAAACAAAAAAAACAACACTATTGAATTAAACATTTGACCTACTTGCAGCAGTTAGGGTAGACCACGTCGGCAAAAAACTCCATCCCAACAATAGCAAACGAGTAGTAGAAAATGATGAGGGTGAGGCCAAGACTACATACAAGGATAGAGAGTTTAGAACTGACAGTAAGGATTACATGTTTGGCAGATCAAAGTCAAAGTAGCTTTATTTGTGAATTACTTCAAATGTCAAGACATACAAAGTATTCGAAAAAAACGCTTCCTACTCTCCTACGGTGAAACATATAAGTGCACAGGCACAACAGAGAGGACATACAAACATACAAACAAGACATTACATATAGATAGAGTAGATATGATATTTTAAGGAGGTATAAACTCAGTTTCTGGTATTTTACCTGGCCATACGTGGAAAAAGCTCAAACATGGTATCCAAAACGTTGCGATACCTCTGTTTGATTTTGAATAATCTGACAGGGGGGAAAAAAAATAGGAAATGTGTGAATAGTTAGGGGACTCATGTTCAAAGCATTTTATAGCATTCATACAGAAATGTAGCATACACACAAAGCTGGAGACGCACAAACAAATTCAGATGTGTGAAACCGTGCGCATGCAAGATTCCAGGTCAAAAGGAGTAATTGAGCACACATGCAGGAGCACCACGCACGCACGCACACACACACACACACACACACCCGCCATTGTAGATTGATGAGGGAATACAATTCATTTAAAAGATTTTAGCATAAGGCTAAGTGAAGGGATCTGAACACTTTCTGAACGCACTATACTACACAAGAGCAACTCAGATGACATAGTCACAAGTCCTGGGTCAAAGGTCAAATGACATATGAATGTCTATGGTAGTCGTCTGGTATAAATGTCTATGGTAGTAGTCTGGTAGAAGCAGGCCGAAGCACATACCTCAGAAGCTGAAGAGGCCTGAGAACCACAATGAAGTAGAAGGGCTCCATGTTGAAGGCCAGAGCAATCAAGCCCAGAAATGCCAACACAGTTACAGAGAAATCAAACCTGACGACAGTAATAGAGCAGTTAAGTTCAGACATATGCAGGTAACGCTAGGTATGTTGTAGCATGTGTTGACTGTGTTAGATATGTAATGTTGAGAAGTGTACTATTCTATGGGTGGGTATGTTCTACGGGTGGGTATGTTATCTGAGGGTAATAGTCTAAAAACGTACCAGTTCCATCCTGAGCTGAAGTAAGCCACTGGTCCGAGACCTGTGATCTTCAACATCACCTCCACGCCATAAACTGGACCAGAAAAGGGACGGCATTATTACACACATATACGGCATTATTACACACATATACGGCATAATGCATGCATGCATGTAGGTATCGTAAAGGAATAACGCATGCATGTACGTATGTATGGTAACGGAATAATGCATACATGCATGTACGTATGTATGGATGGTAAAGGTTGTAAGGCATAATGCATGCATGCATGTAGGTATGGTAAAGGCATAATGCATGCATGTACTGTATGTATGTATGTATGTATGTATGTTAAAGGTTGTAAGGCATAATGCATGCATGCATGTAGGTATGGTAAAGGCATAATGCATGCATGTACTGTATGTATGTATGTATGTATGTTAAAGGTTGTAAGGCATAATGCATGCATGCATGTAGGTATGGTAAAGGCAGAATGCATGCATGTACTGTATGTATGTATGTATGGTAAAGGTTGTAAGGCATAATGCATGCATGCATGTAGTTATGGTAAAGGCATAATGCATGCATGTACTGTATGTATGTATGTTAAAGGTTGAAGAAAAACATACTTGTAAGGAAGACAACATAACTCCACGGGACAAATCTGGACCATGACACGTCACCTGTGCTCACACAAAATACATGTGATGTAAAGTAAGGCCTATCTTATCCAGAGATTCAGTAGTTACTGTAAATTATATATCCTGCATGTACGTGTACTGTGTCTGTGTGCGGTGGTTCATGTGTCTGACAAAATATATACGTACATACTGAAAAACCAGCTCATTTATTACTTGGTCATGCATCAACAAACGTAGCTTTTGTTCACTGTATTTATTTGTGTAAATTAAAAGAAAAAAGAAAAAAACCTACTGTTCCATACTGTAGTCTCGACCAGTATCCATATCCCATTAACAGCAACAACGATGTCTGTCAAAAAAATGAACATGAATTTACAAATGTATTTGAACTTAATGACATCCTTTAGGCACACAGTAAACAAAGGAAGAGAAACCAATAGAAGATGGACTTACACATGGCATATTGGAAAGCCTTGGATTTCACCAGGAGGTTTATCCCTGTGGTGAAAAACTTACAATTAAGGCCATAACAGTTCCAAGACTAACTTCAACAACTCTTTAACTCTTAACAGATTAAGAAACATCGACACATCAAAAACAGACATATAAACACACACACACACACACACACAAACAAACAAACAAACATTATGGATCGCGATGTTACCTTTAAAAATGAGGAAAGCAGTGTGTGGTAGATCATCAAACCAATGCTCCCCACTGCGTCGAGCCTATGACAGGAGCACACACACATGCATGCAGACACACACACACACACACACACACACACACACACACACCCACACACACACACACACACACACACACACACACACACACACACACACACACACACACACACACACGGATGCACACACACAAACACACAATCCAATGAAACCGGAATAGGGGTCAATACTTTTAACTGTGATCACACCAGCATGATCTAATAAAACCACATCCTCAGAGTAGTTAACTCAACCAGCAAACAGCAATAAAAACTCTCAAATGACACAAGACAAAGGACAGAAAATACAAGGGAAGACACTATAAGGCATTCGGTGAGCTAGGACATGCAACTATGTGATGTGGACTTATACTCAACAGTTTGCATATAAATTACAGCTTCAATTTGGTCATAATGAGTATTAAATGATGACTAGGAAACCATACCTTCCATTTAAGACCAATCACTTCGTAGAACTTATAAAAGTCTTGCAAACTGAAATGAAAAAAAAAAAAATTGTAATAACATATAGCTTTTAAAACCGGTCATCATGGTCACCGTGCAAAAACAAACTGCTTGATTCGCTGTTGTTACCTCAACATGTCAGTTACTGATTGGTTGAGAGCTTTGTACGTCAGGAAGCGGTCCCTGGCACTCATTCTGGGGCGATAGTGGCGCATGAGACCATCAAACTGCTTCAGAGTCACTCCATCCGGTCTCTGTGGGATCACAATATCATATTTGGGTTTTTTTGTGGATAAATAATAACTTTTAAAACACATGCATTTAGATCTTTGACAGTACATGCAATTTTTTCAATATATGCATTTTATCAGCATATGCATTCCCTTGGTATCACACCCATGAACTGGGTGTTATTAGCACCTAGCTCTACCTGTAGAGATATACTGTATATATCTCTCTGAGGGGGAAATTAAGCTTAAGGTATTTATTTAGCAACCTTTGTTTCCCAAAGCGACTTACACACAGTTCTATCTAAACACCTTCTGCAAGGGATTGGTTGGTGTTGCCCTAAGCCCATGGACTGCACTCTAACACTTGATGCACCTCAATATGTAGTATATTGCTTTTTTAATTTATGATATTTATTAATCTATTTATTAATTGTTATTTATTATTATTTCGCTGTGGAAGAAGTCTGTTGCTGCCCCTTCTGTCTCGTTGTCTTTGTGGCAATGACAATAAAGTACTTTGAACTTTGAACTTCGAACCTACCTGTCTCCGCACGAGGAGCTGGAAGGCATGGTCAATAGCAGACCTCTTGTGGAGGAGCAGGGATTTGAACTTCATCTTCTCAACACCGTTGAACGTGTCGAAGACAACAGCCAGGAGCTTTCAGGGTATGGGACAGGGTGTGGAGAGATGACAAATCCATTTTAAAATAATTCGTTTTTTTTAATCTCCCTACTGCCGTTAAAGCAAGCGCTGGACACAGAATACAACCCAACACGTTCAGCTTTCATTTTCTTTTGTATTGAGCACTTAAACACTTAAACATGATGGGTGGGCTACACACAGATACTCTGCGGTGATGGCCTTTCCATTTGGTCGACAGAAATCAGCGCTAGGCCTGCAACCCGCATCCATTGTAATTAGAAAAAGAAGAAGAAAGCCACAAGGTTTCTAGAACTTTCTACTCACCAAGTTCATGATGAAGTACAGCTCAATGGAGAGATACACGATGAAGAACACACAAGACCAGCGATTCCGTGAATAAGAGGGCATCATGACATCAGGGAAACTAGGGGACAAACACACACACAGAATTTCATCCAATACAGCACCTGACAGGATGCTTTTAGCTCATATTCTGGATATACACATGCTGAAGTGCAGTCAGAAATATGAAAAAAATAAGTATTTTGATGCAAGAATATAAGGAATCTTACTTGGCAGTTGTGAGTAAGACGAATAAACTCACAATGCTGTTCTCTAAGGTATTAAAATACTGGAGAGGAAACACAGAGAATGGGATGGATCATCAACACAGCCATCTTTGAGAGCAAATCACAACAATGTACAAGTCATTTTTCAAAAAGAATGCATTTCAAAAAAAGCTTTCCAACAGGTTAGCAGTCCGATTGAACTGGAGAAGGAAACTTTAAGATCAATTTCACCTTGAGTTCAGTGACATGTGGTCAGCACTGGCACATTACCACCACTGCATCACCTTTTACTGCTTAGCCAACATAGCCAAAAACAGAGCTCATTCAACTAAGCTTTCACTATAAGTTCACATTCTTGTAAAACATAGTATTTCATATACGTTTGTTTAACTTTATTTTCTTAATTTATGTGTCTTTCGACCACAACAAGAAAAATCTGTTGTGTTAAGGGAACGAGAGTGAGTCTTACTAGATCCGCTGGATTAGACGAGAAGAGGAAGAATCCTGTGAAAGGTTACAACAACAACATCAGAATTGCAGTCGGAACAGAAGGTGTAATATTACTAGGGTCTAAAAGGGGGAAACAAGAAAGTTCTAGATTACCAAGAATGGCGAAGATGACCATGAAGAACAGAAGAAGCAGCAAAATATCAATAAAAGGAGGAAGAGACTGGAATATCTGCCGCAGGTTTCTGGAGGAACAAGAATTGAGAGAGGAAGAGAAATAAAAATTTCACACAATAATTAGAACAAAGGTACATTTTCAGTCATTAATATTTTGTGGTGTGATGGAGGAATAGTTAATGTCTATTCAGATAGATCTTCATTTTCCCAAAGTAGAGCCCACATCACCCATATCACTCATTCCACTTGCTCTCTCTCTCTCACCTGCGCACAGCTCTCTCTCTCTCACCTGCGCACAGCTCTCTCACTCTCACCTGCTCTCTCACTCTTACCTGTGCACAGCTCTCTCAGTCTCACCTGCTCTCTCTCTCTCACCTGCGCACAGCTCTCTCTCTCTCACCTGCGCACAGCTCTATCACTCTCTCACCTGCGCACAGCTCTCTCACTCTCTCTCTCTCACTCTCACCTGCACACAGCTCTATCACTCTCACCTGCGCACAGCTCTCTCTCTCTCACCTGAGCACAGCTCTCTCACTCTCACCTGCGCACAGCTCTCTCACTCTCACCTGCTCTCTCTCTCTCACCTGCACACAGCTCTCTCTCTCTCACTCTCACCTGCTCTCTCTCTCTCACCTGTGCACAGCTCTCTCACTCTCACCGGCACACAGCTCTCTCTCTCTCTCTCTCTCACCTGTGCACAGCTCTCTCAGTCTCACCTGCTCTCTCACTCTCACCTGCGCACAGCTCTCTCTCTCTCACCTGCGCACAGCTCTATCACTCTCTCACCTGCGCACAGCTCTCTCACTCTCTCTCTCTCACTCTCACCTGCACACAGCTCTATCACTCTCACCTGCACACAGCTCTCTCACTCTCACCTGCTCTCTCTCTCTCACCTGCGCACAGCTCTCTCACTCTCACCTGCGCACAGCTCCGCAGTACCGACAGTCCACCAGGAATATGGGCCTGAGGGCGCGGGTCACCCTGAGGTGAGACGTCTGTCGGACCAGAACCACTATAGCCTCAATGAACTGGATGAACAGCACACACGTCTGGCCACATCAGAGAGGAAACAACAACACATGAGGAAAACATATCCAACAACAACAGAGGATGTCCCAAACAACAGCAAACAACCTTGGGCCTATAACTGTCCCCATACCTTAACCTCGGTCCTATAGTCATCCCCATACCTTAACCACGGTCCTATAACCATCCCCATACCTTAACCTCTGTCCTATAGTCATCCCCATACCTTAACCACGGTCCTATAGTCATCCCCATACCTTAACCTCGGTCCTATCGTCATCCCCATACCTTAACCGCGGTCCTATAGTCATCCCCATACCTTAACCTCGGTCCTATCGTCATCCCCATACCTTAACCGCGGTCCTAAAGTCATCCCCATACCTTAACCGCTCCTATCGTCATCCCCATACCTTAACCTCGGTCCTATAGTCATCCCCATACCTTAACCTCGGTCCTAAAGTCATCCCCATACCTTAACCGCGGTCCTATAGTCATCCCCATACCTTAACCTCGGTCCTGTAACCATCCCCATACCTTAACCGCGGTCCTATAACCATCCCCATACCTTAACCGCGGTCCTATTAACCATCCCCATACCTTAACCGCGGTCCTAAAGTCATCCCCATACCTTAACCGCGGTCCTGTAACCATCCCCATACCTTAACCGCGGTCCTATAACCATCCCCATACCTTAACCGCGGTCCTGTAACCATCCCCATACCTTAACCGCGGTCCTGTAACCATCCCCATACCTTAACCGCGGTCCTGTAACCATCCCCATACCTTAACCTCGGTCCTGTTACTGTATCCTTACTTTAACCATAGTCCTGTAACCATACCCTTACTTTAACCATAGTCCTGTAACCATACCCTTATCTTAACCATAGTCCTGTAACCATACCCTTACCTTAACCATGGTCCTTTTGTGCCGAATGAAGGTGTTTAAGCCCAGCCACCGTAGCTTCATACACAGCTCAAACGCCACCATGACTAGGGCGAGCAGCTCCAGAGTTGCATGCACCTGAAGGAGAAATGGACGCCCAGTCAGGGAGAGGATCACAGTGTAGGTCCCCACAGTGTAGATCCCCACAGGGTACTAGGTCCCCACAGTGTAGGTCCCCACAGTGTAGGTCCCCACAGTGTAGATCCCCACAGGGTAGATACCCACAGTGTAGGTCCCCACAGTGCAGATCCCCACAGGGTAGGTCCCCAGAGGGTAGGTCTACACAGGGTAGGTCTACTCAGGGTAGGTCTACACAGGGTAGGTCCCCACAGTGTAGGTCCCCACAGGGTAGGTCTACACAGGGTAGGTCTACACAGGGTAGGTCTACACAGTGTAGGCCCCCACAGGGTACTAGGTCCCCACAGTGTAGGTCCCCACAGGGTAGATCCCCACAGTGTAGGTCCCCACAGGGTAAGTCTACACAGGGTAGGTCTACACAGGGTAGGTCTACACAGGGTAGATCCCCGCATGGTAGGTCTGTACAGGGTAGATCCCCACAGCAGCAGAGTAGGATGGCCATTAGCCCTTTGAGGAGTGAGGTTCCTTCCCGATTTATACCGAACAGACTAGAATTTACATTAACTGCCATTCATAACTAGCCTGGGTGCCATCCGTTTGTACGCGTTCCACTGATCAAGCTGAACAAACGTTTGTTCAGCTTGATCAGTGGAACGCGTACTATAACGGATGGCACCCAGGCTAATTCATAACGGCCATTTGACTTCATTATTACACCATCAAATGGAACCTTCAGATGGTTAAATTCTAATCACATATTTGCGATCGTACTCCTCAAAGGGTTAGATGTTGTGACGTCTGTCTGTCAGAGAATAAAGTTACAGTTAATCGAGTCATCACATCAGTGCAGTTCACCTACTTGCACTTAATTAGAATGACTCTGTAACCCACCGGGCAGAGTCAAAAGTGTGATCAGTGTTTAAGAGTCTCTGCTAAAGCGCACACACACACTGCCTTACTATATGGCTGTCACATGCGCTGGGTACGGAAGACGTGCACTTTGAAAAGAAAACACTTCTTGCATAGGCAGTCTTAAAAAGCCGCTCCACAGGATAAGTAAGACATGATAGGCATTCATGATTCTATGGTGACTAAAAACACCTCTATGGCAGTGAGAGCTACTGATGAATGACCTTGTGCTTACAGTGAGTTGTCACATAATATAAAGGAATTCACAAACATGCCATTCAAATGTTTCTTGTATTGGTAAGGATGGACATGGAGTGGCTTAATAACTGCTTTACCCACTCATTACACATTTACTCTACAGTCTGTCTTATTTATGGCAGTAACTACCCACCAATTATGAAATAGACAGCCTCACTGACAAAAAAAAGTTGACCTATCTATCTTCCAACCTCACAATCTGTACTATTCATTTAACTATCTTTCCTATTTGTCCATATCCTCACATTAAAAATATATACAGTACCAGTCACAAGTTTGGACACACCTTTCATTTTATGGAGAAGTTTTTTCTTTACTTTTATTATTTTCTACACGGTGGAAAACACTTTTTGCTTTTGTTTAGTACATCATTCCATATGTGTTCTTCCGTAGTTTAAATGTCTTCAGTAGTAATCTACAATGTAGAAAGTAATAAAATGAGAAGGTGTGTCCAAACATTTGACTGGTACTGTATATACTGGTTTATCCATGCATATGACAGCTGGCAGACCTTAAAATCTTTAGCATGTTGGAGGAGCCATTTGATTGGCGCGTTTGAGGGAGCTGGGCTGTCCTATCTATCCAACACCCACACAATCAGGTGCATACATATACGTCCAGACGCAGCGAGGGCACGGCGGGGGCCTCGGACAGGGAGAGCATCATCAGGAGGAGCCCCGTCACCAGCTCCATCAGGTAGAACAGGTGGTTATGGGCGAACAGGTACGCACTCAGTGCCCGTGGGTTCTGCGGGTGGGTGAAGAATTTGTCGTTGTTCTCGCCCTCCTGTGTGGGTTAAAACAAAAACAAACAAACAAACAAACGAGAAAAAAAGAGAGTGAAGGGTAGTGATTACATTAGTGGCCGTGTGCTAGTGCATAGATTAATAAGCACATGGCTATTGCATTTCTTTTTAGGGTTAGGGTTAGGGTTAATAGTTTATTAACTTTATAAATGATGTGTCCTTAAATTGATGTCTTTCTTGTCGGACAAAAACACTTTTTTACCATTTGATTTACAATGGTAAAAAAGTGTTTTTGTTCTGACAAGAAAGACATTTAAGGACACACAATTTATAAAGTAAATAAACTTAAGACCCGTATGGTTCTTGTGACTTTAGTAAAAGCATGTAAAAAAAACATCAGGTTTGATGGAATGAGGTAGAGATATTGACTGTATGATTCACCTGCAGGTAAATTGCTGCTTCTTGATAGTTCATCTCCCAGCTCTGTTGCAGAGCAGCCTGGGTGCTTGGATCTGGTGGTCCTGGGCTCGGCATGGCGGTGGTGTTATTCATGATATCGTTCCCACCACCTCCATCTGCAGAGTGGCAAAACATCGAGGAGTAGGTCTTTTAACGCACAAATAAACGTACTTTGCCGTAAAAAATCCACATCTGTGTGATGTTCTTGTGTATCTCCACTCAAAAGACAAAGCCATGAGTAGAGCAGAGCTGGGCTTGAGTGAGAGAGACTCTGTAGCACTAGTGCGTAACTCCAGCAGCCACATAGACTGAAGAGTTTAAATCTAGTGCAGATGACCGACATTGTCATATGAGAATGAACTGATGATCTGATCAGAAAGCTACAGGTTTAACCCTCGCCATACAATTCCCAATCAATTTTGCACATTGTTTAAGACAGAGAACACATTCTACACTTCCATCCAGCTTGCGACGCGTGTTTAGCAAACACAGCAGTTTTTTGCACAAAGAAAAAAAGACACTGAACTAAAGAGATTGACAGACGACTGTTCTAAAACACTGGCATACCACCCCAAGCAAAAGAGGAAGTGTGAACTGGCCACTCTTCCGTTCCCTTGTTGATATCATCACCACTGGTCTCCATAGTAGCGTTTGTCTGACTTTACATGCCGGACAGCCGCCAGGATACTAGCCATTTACAGAAGTAGTGCCCTGTCTGACCATGGCTGTCACGACACTACAGATTAATGATTCACAAGGGACAGTGTACAGTCCGTTCTGGACAAGGCAGTTCCTGTCACCCATCCTGATGTCAGGAGTTAGGAGGTTGTCTTTCAGACTTATCTCATAATCTTTGGGATGCCTCTTCTACCGAATACAACACAACATATAATTCAGTTTGACTTGTTCTTGCAAGTATGTTTGCAAGGTGTTTTTGTTTAGTTTTTTTTAAACCTCTTCCGATTCTGTTACATTTCAGACATCAAAAGGCTCAAAGCTTTTGTGCCTGTGTTACATTTTATGTCATTAATCACAACAATTTCCTAAATCTGTACGACTCTCTTTCAGAGTCAGAGAGGCTACACGTAACAGCCCAGTGGGAGGTGATTTAAGAGACTTAACTCCCTTACAGAATAACTCACCTCAGAGAGACTGGCTTTTCCCTAACCTCAGAAAGACTTGGTTCTCCCTCACCTCAAGAGAGACTGGGTTCTCCCTCACCTCAAGAGAGACTGGGTTCTCCCTCACCTCAAGAGAGACTGGGTTCTCCCTCACCTCAGATAGACTGGGTTCTCCCTCACCTCAGAATAACTGGGTTCTCCCTCACCTCAGAATAACTGGGTTCTCCCTCACCTCAGAATGACTCGTTTCTCCCTCACCTCAGAATAACTGGGTTCTCCCTCACCTCAGAATAACTGGGTTCTCCCTCACCTCAGAATAACTGGGTTCTCCCTCACCTCAGAATGACTCGTTTCTCCCTCACCTCAGAATAACTGGGTTCTCCCTCACCTCAGAATAACTGGGTTCTCCCTCACCTCAGAATAACTGGGTTCTCCCTCACCTCAGAATAACTGGGTTCTCCCTCACCTCAGAATAACTGGGTTCTCCCTCACCTCAGAATGACTCGTTTCTCCCTCACCTCAGAATAACTGGGTTCTCCCTCACCTCAGAGAGACTGACTGGCTTCTCCCTCACCTCAAGAGAGCCTCGGTTCTCCCTCACCTCAAGAGAGCCTCGCTTCTCCCTCACCTCAGATAGACTGGGTTCTCCCTCACCTCAGAATAACTCGGTTCTCCCTCACCTAAAGAGAACTCAACTTCAGTTCTCCCTCACCTAAAGAGAACTCAACTTCAGCTCCAGAGAGCCTACATTTTCAAACAGACATGCTCCAACCACTGTCTGTAATTGCACACAAAAGTTTCATTCAAACCCAAATGAAACAAGCGAAGGCAATTCAACAAGAGAGCTACAGCGAGTCATGAAGTGTAGATGTGTCGTGTTTTGTTGTGTCCTTCCGTCCTCCAGCAGTAATTTAACCTTATGAATGAGCACTGTTTTCCTCCGTACACAACTCAAAATAACTCCAGGAAACACATTAGGCGACATGCCTTTAAGGTCACACCTCATTAAAGGCACATCCCACCCTTGGACTCTGGAGGAACAGTGGCGTGTTATTTATTTTGCTGTTTATCCCAAAATGTGAAAGTAAAAATTCCAGTGCAGTCGCACTGTTGGAAATATTTAGAAACCAAAAACCATTAAGGAGGTCTGACAAATAGGGAACAAAGGGCCTGTCTTCTCCAATTGAGTTTGGTTAATTCTAGCATAGAGGTTGGAAAGACATGGCAAAAAGCACAAGATCTCTCCAAAAGGACAAAGTTAGAAGGCTAAATGCTAACACACGAAGGGCTGGTTAACTGCAATTTGACTTTATGAGCCTTTATGAGCTTATCAACTTTATGAACCTAATAGTTTGAACAATTAAGGTCTAGCTAACAACGTTTGTCTTCTTAGCCGGCCAAGTCTTAAGAATTTTGCTGTGCTGAAGCAATTTGGTGTATGCGACAATAAACACTTTGACTTTAAAAGCAGAAATATCAGCACATTAACATGAAGCAAGCAGTGTAGTGCATGACAAACATTACATTTCAGGCTTCACCATCACACATACAATGAGGAAAAAACATGCAGTAGTGAAATGGTAAACAACAAAAGTTTACTGTCGTTCTCAAGGACACTTCAGGAACAGCAAGGAGGAGTCAAGATCGAACTAGTAACCTTCCAATTGCTAAACGACTCCTATCCCTCCAGAACCACTGGTGAGACAGGCCAATAACCCATGTCCTCTACCTACAGAACCACTGGTGAGACAGGCCAATAACCCATGTCCTCTACCTACAGAACCACTGGTGAGACAGGCCAATAACCCATGTCCTCTACCTCCAGAACCACAGGCCAATAACCCATGTCCTCTACCTCCAGAACCACTGGTGAGACAGGCCAATAACCCATGTCCTCTACCTCCAGAACCACTGGTGAGACAACCTATGCCCTCTACCTCCAGAACCACTGGTGAGACAGCCAATTGGCCAATAACCCATGTCCTCTACCTCCAGAACCACTGGTGAGATAGGCCAATAACCCATCTCCTCTACCTCCAGAACCACTGGTGAGACAGGCCAATAACCCATCTCCTCTACCTCCAGAACCACAGGCCAATAACCCATGTCCTCTACCTCCAGAACCACTGGTGAGACAGGCCAATAACCCATGTCCTCTACCTCCAGAACCACTGGTGAGACAACCCATGTCCTCTACCTCCAGAACCACTGGTGAGACAGGCCAATAACCCATCTCCTCTACCTCCAGAACCACTGGTGAGACAGGCCAATAACCCATCTCCTCTACCTCCAGAACCACTGGTGAGACAGGCCAATAACCCATCTCCTCTACCTCCAGAACCACTGGTGAGACAGGCCAATAACCCAGGTTCATGAGGGAGAAGAGGTGTAATTGGATGACACGGTCTGGCCATGAGTTAAATGTCTATGTAGCTATCCCTCACTCCCCACCAAATACGGGTATGGGACACATTCAATGCAACAGTACAACTAAACAATGACCAATAACGCAGAGCCATAGTCCCCGACCCCATCACTTCAGCCGGCACCCTGTTTAGACTTGATACAAAAACTGTGTCTAGATGTAGGGAGTTCCACCTTCTTCAAGATTCGTGGTCTGAAACAATATTCTGGGGGTGCCTTGTAAATTCAATTGTAAGTTTGGAATGGCCCAGCTATGCACTTCAATAAATACCACTTACTGGTTTACAACAGATGATGTGCACAAACATGCTTATCTATGGAAGCAAAATGACACGAAATCCATATTGCTACCCTGCTGCCGATACACAAACAAAGGAAAAGGAAAAAAAAAAAAAAAAGAGGCGAAGTGGGGGTAGGATAACATGTATGGGACACAGCGAGGTTTCTGTTTAAATGCTGACACAGGAGAGTCAGTTCCTGGTTCTCTCTCTCTCTGTGTGTGTGTGTGTGTGTGTGTGTGGTACAAAGACCAGCTGACAGTTCAAACTCCAACACATTAACACTGGTTTTGGCTGTGCAGTTCTATTATATTGGTTTCATTTGAACTTTTCCTACCAATCAATCATCGAGCTGTGAAGCTATATGTATGCATCTATCTGTTCATCTACCTACCTACCTACCTATACAACTTTTCTATCCATTATGTGCAGCATCCCCTTTTGGTAATCTCTAGAATGAACACAATAGGCAACTGCCAACATGTGTAAACAAGGTTTGGTGACGCAGGCACCCACAGATTCAAGGTGGAAAGTAACCAACAGCTTCGAACAAAAAGGATGACCAACAAGCAGGCATTTGTTTATAAAGTGAGATCAATATCTCAGCCTACTTGGACATCAAGTAGGCTATTTTTCCTGGACTGCAGACAAATGTCTTCATCTCATTTGGCAGACGTGGTAAGGCTCATCCAAATGCGCCTTGAGAAGGTAAATATTAACACAGCTATAATCAGGAGCTGCTGTGACACGACCAACGATTACTGTAAACTATGTGGACTATCTCTGTCTGACAGACGCTTATGTTTGCTCAATACAATGAGCATCAGATGACTGCAACGTCACGCTAATTTACGAGGTTAGCACATGTCAAAAACACATAAATCAGCAATTAATAGAGCAGAATAGTATCGTAAACAGCTGCGTACATTATGCTTTCAATTATTGAGTAACTTAGCTACATGTAGAAAGCGCAAAGCAGTAACGTTATAACGTTCCTGCACATGAATGAGTGGTCTACTGAATACGTAGTAACGGGGGAAAAAACCGTCAAGGTATAAATTGCAGAGCTCACATGTCTAAAACTTCAGATAAGACGATTCAATGTGTTAATCATAACCTTGAGCAGTAAAAGAAATGATATCACAATGTAAAGCTTACTTTCATCGAGTCTTTCAGATGCGCCGTCCGTCAGCAAACCGCTGTTTGTGTCGTTGTCCCAGGTCAAAATTAAGGGGACATCATCGTCACCGTCAGCCATTTCACCGTTAATCAAAGTCGTTTAATCGTGATGATCGTACTTCAAAAACTCCCTGTATTGATTACCTCATCTATTATTTATAACAGACAGCCAGACCTTACCAACTAAGTTAATTAATCCGCCTATATCCACTGATGCATTTAACTTCACGTTATCCTTGCTAACGCTAGCTGACTTGTGAAGTTTGACTTTGTTGTGAACCTGAGGTGTCAAGTTATAATGATGGCTGAGAGCTAGCTAATACTTGCTCTATAAGAGAGCATTAAGATGGCCGTAGCCATGTCCTTTCTGATTTGCATTTAATGCACTCGATTAGTAAAGTTTTCATTTTTTTTTTAAACAACCAGATCAACACGTTAATGTTGAGATTTGCTAGCTAGCTAACTTACCAGACCACTTTGCAGGAGCTAGCTAAAGTCTAACCCAGGTTTCCACTTCACAATAAAATATAAATGTAATTTGAGTACACCTTCTGTTATATAAGAGGGTTATTCATAAACATACTGTAACAAAGTTTCTTTAAATATAACCGGAAATATCAGCACATTAAAATTCAGCTAACGGTGTAACGGTATCCCAAGAGTGCATGATTTTTTTTATGTTCACCACGACATGTCGTCAACCGTTTCGGACAAAACATGACAGGCTATCAAAGTAAGAGTTGTCACGGGTTTGCAATAAATAGTGAACAAAACATGACGATTAACCACAACACATGTTCAGAAAGCATTGTTGAAATACTTAACCACAGTTTAAATTCCTTTTAAGATTAAAATTAACGTTGCATGCTGTACAACATCGTATTCGAAATCAGCGCTGAGAGCACTATCTACTTTTGTAGTGTTGGATGGGGACTGTTTACGTTGCCATGCCAATCTCATAGCAACCAAAGTTGATACCTTACTCATATGGTTAGCTGACAGAGAACAAAATAGATAACGTTGTATCTAGGCAAAACTCGACAACATTCTAGGTAAGTTCGTCAGATATAACTTGCTTATGTGGTGAATATGGTATGAATAGGTAAATTAAAGACAAATTATGTCTAGTTTGCACAGAAATAAGACAAGATAAACTTGTATTAATCCCCGTAGGGAGATTCAAGTGTAGCAGCAAGGTAATAGTAATACAACTTAAATACAAATAAATAAATACAAATACAATAAATAAGATTAGAGTTCAACGCAGCTGGCGTGTATTAGAAAAAGGTTATGATAGGCCGACATGTATAAAGTGTCATGTTTTCAGATCAATGTTCCATAAACTACTTGGACTTTTTAAAGCGAACAAATCCATTATTGCAACTGTAATGTGTACACACGAGTTATTGTCACACGAGTTACTGGACAATACACTATCATTCAGTGCACACAGAACAGTATGTCAAGAAGTGCCTTTTACCATCTAAGGAACATTGCACGGCTTCGCCCAGCGCCTTGTGAATGCATATGACATCCCGTCTCGAATACTGTAATTCCATCTTGTCTGGAATCCCAAATAAGCTACTCCACCGGCTCCAACTCATCCAGAATTCTGCAGCAAGGATTGTAACACGCTCTAAATCCATCAGCCATGTAACACCATTGCTTATGCAACTGCACTGGCTTCAGTAGCCTACCGAATTAACTTTAAAGTCCTGCTCCTGGCCTACAAGTCCCTACACAACAGTACCCCCACCTACCTCTCTGACCTCCTGGAATCTTACTCCTGCCCTCTAACTGAGATCCTCCTCAGCAGGCCTACTGCATGTCCCTAAGGCGAACCTTAGCACCCTGGGAGAGAGGGCTTTCAGCTACATCGCCCTCAAGTTGTGGATTTCACTGCCAGACTACATCAGACACTGTGACTTACTGACTTTAAAAGCGGACTTAAAACTAATTTCTTCAAGATAGCTTATGGACTGACTGACTGACTTTTATTTTTTATTTATTTTTGTTCTTATTTGTATTTATTTCTATGTGATGACTGTAATTCTAACAACCTGTTTGTGAAGTGACCTTGGGTGTCATGAAAGGCGCTTTAAATAAAATGTATTATTATTATTATTATTATAGCACTAGGCAAAGTTGATACATTATTGATGTAATTCAACATGTTTCAAGGTAGCTCATCTTAACTAATATCCTTTTTCATAATATTATGGCCACACACTTTGATTGATTGATTTACATCGATTGAACTTTGATTTACCAGCTTTTGGCTACTGGCTCAACAGGAATGCTTAGACTTGGTTTATAAAATGACTTAAGTCTGGTTGGGTGACAATCTCTCTTCTCGTTGTTATGGGGTCTAAAAGGAATTTGCCTACTCCGATTTGAACAGAAGGCTGAACCTCATTTTCATCATATATGAACAATGTGAACAATGTCAGAATTGTGTAGGTTTGAGGGAGTATTATTTTAATGTGTGGCTGTTCTTTATGGAAGGTCCATTTCCTTTTACAGAATCATCAAGTATGCTTCCCTGTGATCGACAACAACAGCAAACAACAGCCCGTGATGACTCCCTTAAGATTGTCGACCCATCCAGAAAGAAACTTGTGTCCTTGGAAACCCAACGCATAGCTGGTATCCTAGACGAATGCATCCGAAAGGTAGAGATGATTACCCTGCTTCCTGTAGTCATAGCTTACCCAGGCCTGCTGACCGTTGGCATGGACACAGGGCTAGGTGAAACCATAGGTGACCACTGGGAGGTCGGCAAGAGATACGAGTCCCAGAGACACATTTGGGAGAGCCAAGAGGAGCAGACGCCAGAGGCCAAGGAAAAGGAAAAGTCGGATGCGGAACAAGCGGTCCACTCCTCCCTCCGGGACATGTTCCGGAAGATCCAAGCCTGTTCCACGGCGAGCAGCACTTTCGCGAGCGTGGGGAGCCTGACGTCGCAGAGGGATGAGGGCCCCCAGAGGCTGGTCGAGGGGCTGCGTGAGCTGAGGGGGGTCCTGCTGGAGCGTCTCCTCACCACCCCGGCTGAGGAGAGGGAGCGAATTTGCCGCATGCAGGAGATGTCCCGGCGTTACCATAGCAACCTGGACCTGGTGGCCACCTTGGAGGCAGAGGTGGCTGCTGCCATCAAAGACAGGGATGAGGAGGTATGACACAAAGTAGCAAAAAGGTGCAACAATAGGTAACATATATCATCCTTGGATTCTGCTTTTCGACTCAGTTCCCATCATTTTCCATAAAGAATGACTGTAACATTCACACATCTTTAGATTATGTACCAATTGAGAAAGTGTGTAAAGTGTATTTGGCATCTTCTTTCTTAATGATCCTGTTAAATCCAAGCTTACGATAAATGATCAGCAACATTGAGGAAATATGATAATTGTTTGACTGACCTGTTGCATGCTAATTTAACCTCCATGTTTTAAAGTTGTTTCAGTGAAATACTGATACATATTTCTTAGCCAAACACTGTTGGTTCTCCTGCCAGATCTCCAAGAAGAACCAGACCATCCGCCACCTGAAGAGCTCGCTGCACCAGATGGAGAAGATCTCGGAGGACTTTGTGGCACGGACCCGCCAGGAGGCAGAGAAGCAGAACCATTCGGACCACAAGACATCGGACGGGCGGCAGCAGCGCATGCAGCAGGAGGTGAGCCTGCTGGGGCTGCAGCTCAACAACCTCATCGCAGACAACCGCGAGGTGGAGCTGGGCCTACGCAAGGTGAGAGGATATACTGTTTTTTTTTTTAAAGATTTATACTTTAATCGATAGTTGAAGTGAAGAGTGGGACAGGAAATGAGAGGGAGAAGAGGTGGTGAATGGACAGGAGAAATGACATCAGGCCAGAATCGAACCTGTGTCCTCCATGGGCATCAAGCCCGATTGTGGTCGGGGCTACTGGTTGCGTCACAGTGCCCCCCAGGATATACTGTTTTGATGTTTTTTTTATTTCCATTTACAATTTATTTTTGTATTTAATTTCATTATTTTCATTGTTGTTACCTGTGACTACCACTGCAACTACTGTGTGAAGAGGAAATACAAAGTGGAGACAGAAATTGAGAACTGGATTCTGAAGTACGACTCTGATATGGGTGAAAAACAGGTATGGATAAATTATCAGAAATATGTTTGGTTTTGGTTTGTGATTTATAAATTGCAGAGCAACATACTTTTTAAACACTGTATCAATTCGGTATCCACTGAACCCTAATCCAATCCCTAAAGACGAAACCTGCATAAATCCTCATCTTATCCTTGAGTCATTACGTCATATCTGCCATGAGAAGTGGCGCTGCATCCTACACCGGGGCCATGCAGCGCAAAAGCATGGTCCCACTGTTCAGTGTTTGTGCTATGACCTTTCACCTCTGTCTGCTTTGCCTCAGACGGAACTGGAGGACATGACTCAGCTGTTTGAGGAGGAGAAGGAGGAGCTGCGCGAGCTGGAGGAGCTCCACGGCGTCCTGGAGGTGGAGTACATCCAGGTCATGGAGGAGCGGCGGCTGGCTCAGGAGCGTCAGGAGGAGGAGGAGAGGGTCAGGGAGGTGATGGGGCGCGCCGCCACCGTGATCCAGGCCTACTGGAGGGGCTGCCACGTGCGCAAGGTCATGCGTGCCAAGGCCAAGGGCAAGAAAGGGAAGAAGGGCAAAGGCAAGAAGGGGAAATGACCTGGGCACGTAAGACTGAGGTGCTCCTTTTGTTTTCACCCCAATGGCGGAAAGAGTTCACATTTTTTGGTAGCTGTTTCAATATTAAACCATGAACTTATTTGAGTGCAATGCTGTCCAATATGGCCGTGAGGGGTCCCCTCTGTGACACCTGTATTATTTATTTTTTATTTATTTTCATTGTTTATTCAGGGAGAATTGACTGAGCACAGGGCTCTTTTGCAGCAATGCCCTGACTGAGGCTACAGAATACAGAAGAACAATAAATAAACAAACCATAACAAAACAAAACAGACAAAATAAATAAACAAAACACATTAAAAAACTCAGAAATTAAGTCTAAAAAAAAAGAACATAAAGTAAAATAATGAAATCAGAGAATAATTTAAAACAACAGCATTGAGGCACATCCTCAGCATCTAAAAGGCTCTTAAATTGGCTGACATACGTATGTTTCTCGGCACAGAGAAGGGCCAGGTCAGTGTGTGCCAGGTTTGTCAGCCTCACTGTTAATGTCTTGCATAAAAGAGGGTACACATGGATTCACATGCACAGAATTCATATGCACCAGAAAAATATTGTTTCTCATTCCAGGCAATTCCAGTTGGCATGGACATGTGGAGTTTCAGTGTTTAAAGTCATAATTCAAATTAATCCATACACATTTTTTTATACTGAATTCTGTAATGTTATAAATACAAATTAAATTGCTAATTTTAATCTTTTATTTAAACCAATGTTCAGTTCAAGTGTACAGTATGTTCCACTAGTATGGAATAACACAAGATGAAGTCAGGTTTATAATATTGAGTCAGTGCTGTGAACCAGCAGTGATGAGTGTGAGAAAGATGATTTGCTTACATTGAGCTGCTGAACACTATTAGAGGAATAAGTCATTCTGCGGTATTTCAAGTAAACCTGTGTTTGTCAGTCCTGTGGCACACTGCACTACACACCTGTGTTTGTAGTCCTGTGGCACACTGCACTACACACCTGTGTTTGTCAGTCCTGTGGCACACTGCACTACTGACACTTCAATACTCAGACTTTCAATGTCTCTCTTCGTATCTGGAATAGAATAGAATGGAAAACATGACTCTTAACTTCTATGGAAAGCATAAACCAGCCCTCAGATGGACAACAAAAAATGCCCTTGAAATGTGCTTTTAGCCTCTTTAGAGCAAAAAGGGTGTTTTATTTCAGCATCTTTTTCCAACTCCTGTTTGGGAAATAATGTATTATTACCAAGACAGACTTATGGACCAGAAGCTGAGGCCTTCCCAGGAGTATACTTTACAGTGAAGTTCAAGTAGCGCCATCTATTGTTGACATAGCATAATGACATGTATCAGCAGTTTGATTTTAAAACAACCTTACACAGCCTTCTTGCAAAGTAATATCCAAGACTTTCAGTATCAATCAGTTCTTATTTCATGATAACTAATGCTATTTGAAGTTCACTACAGAGTGGTATTGTCCATTCATTTAATATATGTGAATATTACCTGTAAGCTGTAAACAATTTACAGAAACAAAAACAACTGAGTAACAAGAACGATACATATTGTGGCATTAATGGATATGATAGTCATGGACCCACAATATCCAAACCGTATAATGGCTGGTGAAACAAATTACTCTTGCCTTGACTGTTTGCATTCTGGCCTAGAGATGTACAGCGTATCTGGTAGTCTCCTGACAACTATAGCTGTGAAATTGAATTTTGGGTAAATGACTGCTGTAGCCATGGTCAGAATAATACTATTAAACAGTCTTATGCATGAGGTAAGGTTTTTAAAGAGGACTCTCGTAGA
Organism: Sprattus sprattus; assembly: GCF_963457725.1. Classification (NCBI taxonomy): domain Eukaryota; kingdom Metazoa; phylum Chordata; class Actinopteri; order Clupeiformes; family Clupeidae; genus Sprattus; species Sprattus sprattus. Next base: position 77,145,783 of record NC_137920.1, read on the forward strand.
CCCAAAGTGCTCGGACGAGAAGCACTCTGCCTTGCAGGAGTTAAATGGTGCTATTAGGACTTAAAGGAAGGCCTCCTTGCTTACTTAATTGCATCTAATTGAGGGCCTATGGTTTATTGGAACATTTGCCCAGGGTCAAAATACATATTGGTTTAATGCTTACCATCAAACAGTTAGGGTGCTTTGAAACGAATTAGGTTCAAAGGCATTTTTTTCCCCAATCAGTCCTTGAGTGTAAAAACCCAATTGAATATTTTTGGGGAGCTACTTGGAGACCTCAATCTCATTTTTCATGACATTAAACTGACTGAATATTTGCTTATTGGACCTCATGAGATGGAGATCAGCAGCACAGAACATAAAAAACATGGCCAAACCATACTCTTACAATGATATTAAAGCCATGGCCAAACCATACTCTTACAATGATATTAAAGCCATGGCCAAAACATACTCTTACGAAGATAATTCATACATTATAGTAAAACCATGGCCAAACCATGCTCTTACAAAGATAATTCATACATTAAATTAAAACCGTGGCCAAACCATACTCTTACAAAGATAATTCATACATTATATTAAAACCATGGCCAAACCAAACTCTTACAATGATAAATCATACATTTTATTCAAACCATGGCCAAACCATACTCTTACAAAGATAATTCATACATTATAATAGAAACAACTTGAAGGAACATTACCAATAATTGACTCAAAATGAGAGATAGGCTCCACTAAAACCCACTAAACCGCTTTTCATGTTGTGAACGGTAACTGTATTGCTTAAAGTGTTTAGAATGCACATCCTCCTTAAAGACACACTATTGTAAAAAAACACATGGACACAAACTCCCTTTGGTCTTTTTTTACCCCCTTCACTGGTGTAAGTTATTTTGTGATCTGTTATTGTTGTTTATTTAATACTTACAGTACTATAAACCTCTAGAGTCTATCTCATGCCTCATTCACTGAAATACTAATACTAAAATAGGCAGGAAACATGCTTTGTATTAGCAGTAAATACATGTAATGTAATACAAACGTAGTTTAGTTATTTACCTGTCCTAAATCTGAGATGACTAATGTGTACATCCATTCCCCTCTCATTCACCTTTGACTACGTGTATAATACACACACACACACACACACACACACACACACACACACACACACACACACACACACACACACACACACACACACACACCAACACACACTCGCTAACCCTAACCCTCACTCTCTCTCTCTCTCTGATTCAGTTTTTTTGGTAATACAGATATAAACAATTGCACATGCATAGCTGCTACTTATATGTTGATACGTGTGTAGGTTAGAAGTCTAGAGAGTCAGGTCTGTAGGTGAGGCTCCCACTAATTTGCTGGCCAGGGGGGAATCTCTGTTGGGGTACTGGACACTCTGGATAGAAAGACCAGTCAGTCTCATCACTGCCCCCACGTGAGCTGGAGAACATGCAGGGCTGCAGACAGGCTGGCTCTGCCCCGTAGGGCTGGTGACGCTCACAGGTGAGAGCCTGGTTACGCTCACAGGTGAGAGGCTGGTTACGCTCACAGGTGAGAGGCTGGTTACGCTCACAGGTGAGAGGCTGGTTACGCTCACAGGTGAGAGTCGGGCCGACGCAGGTAGGGAGTCCGTCATGCTGCTGTTCCTGGAGAAACACGCTAGCACCACTCAGATCTGTGTCTGTTAAACAGAAAACACACATCGTACAGCGATCCCCTGTGACAGATGAACACACCCACACTCCCATAGACTTTAAAACAGACCCATATTCAGAACATGAGTAGGAAGAATGCAGAGAAAAGATCTGTACCTTGTCCTTTTTCTGCTGAGGCTCTGAGAGCCATGTAGGGTGCAGAGTGGGGAAGACGATTTGGACACTGGAGCAGCCTTGGCCTGCTAGTGTTTTGTGGTACCAGCACATACTCTTTACTTGTAAGAGAAACAAGCCATGAAGGGAATGAGGAAAGGCATATTTTGCATATCGGGGAAGGTCACGTTTCTTATACTGTGAGGCTGACTGCCAATAATCAGATCGGAATAATATTTTGCATATCGAGGAAGGTCTCGTTTCTTACACTGTGAGGCTGATTGCCAATTCATCAGATCGGAATAATTTTTTGCGATTAATTAAGATCTCAGTGGTGGGCTTTACCAGAGCTGCCAGGCCAAACCCAAACCATGCGCATCATCTAGACCAGTGGTTCTTAACCTGGGTTCGATCGAACCCCAGGGGTTCATTGAGCCACTCTCAGGGGTTCGGCAGGGGTCAAGACACACGCAGTATAGCCCGGTTCACACTAGCAATGTCGGGCCGTTTTTATACATACCTACGTTTTGAAGAAATCATATTTTATTTTTCAAATTACGAAGGGTTCGGCGAATGCACTGATGAAGCTTGCAGGGTTCAGTACCTCCAAAAAGGTTAAGAACCACTGATCCAAACCATGAGCATCATCTAGAGACAGCCTACGCCAAATGCCTTTAAAAGCCTAAAAGCAAGGCAGGTCTGCACTTATCTGATTGGATAGCGGATGAGGATTTATTATTATCTCTTTGGAGCGAATGAGCATCCGCAGGCTTGTATGGACAGCCTCTAATCTTTGTTAATCGAATTTGCCAAACACAGTTAGAAAAGATCAATCCAACTCCCTCTACCCGTTCGGTTGATATCTCCCCCACTGTCATGTCCTTGTCACTCACAAATCAACACACACGCAAGCGCATGCACACACACACACACACACACATGCACACCCACCCACATACATACACACATTCACTACAAAGATGTACATACTGGTCTTTAACACTGGGCTTTATCTCTAAGGGAGCATAGACTTGATTTTATTAATTGATTGTGTGTGTGTGTGTGTGTGTGTGTGTGTGTGTGTGTGTGTGTGTGTGTTTGTGTGTGTTTGAATGCGCAATGCAAAAACGAATGAATACAATAAATGTACGTATGGAAACCTTGGCATCTGGGATATGCGATGCATTTCCAGGTCCTCATTGCCACGGAAGCCTTTTGCAAACGGGTTGTTCTCGATTTTTAGTTGGGTGATCTGGAAAGTAAAAGGTAAAGATCCAGAAAGATACACACACACACACACACATGCTACTAGGTGTATTCAATTGTACCCCCATTAGATGCAATCCCCATAGTGTTCAGGGACAAACAGATGTGTCCCTTACATTAGACAATAGAATACAATAGAATAAAATAGAATGTGTCAAATGCCACTTATGACAGCCTCAAAAATGGTTTCATTTGACACATTGCTGGTCGCTAGACATACATATCACAAGAGATGAGTCATTTGGTGTAAACTGAATCAATTTAGTCACTTCTTACTGCGTGATTTTGGTAAGATGTAACAGCAATGAAGACTGTCTCTGGGAAGGAGTGTGTGTAGAAGGCTGTGTTCGATGATCCAAATCCACTCTTTTCATCAGCTTTGATGATGTGAAGTCGAGGCTGGTATTTATGCATGGAATTCAAGATTATCTGTAGAAACAAAAAATAAAGATATGTACTAGTCTTCCAACACAGGTGTATCTTGTCCCAATATCTGTTGTAACTACAAATCAGAGTTGTCTAGAACTTGATTATGATCAATTTACCGCTCATGTGAAATGGTCGTGAGAAGAAGAAATTATCCACATTTAAAGCAGCAATACAGAGTTCTGTTCCAAAACTAGGAAGCTAACTACGTAAAAGGCATGCAAAAACCTTGCAATCACCACCAAAAGTCTAGCGGACACTGATAGAACCTTGCCAACACACTAACTGGTGTCTTATAGGCGCGTGTGAAAGCTTTTCTTCCATTTTTGCAGGGTGTTCCAGTCGGTTACACAGAACTACATAGGGCATATCTTGGATGGCTAGTGGGGAAGACACAGGTGTTTATCTGTCTTTCACATGACCATATGCTATCAAAATGAAATTGAGGTAGGTTACAAAACTAGTTGCCTATAAAACCATTCCTCAAAAAGTGTCAAATTCTTGCATAGTGTTACTTCAAAAACATTTCTGTTTCCTTAATATTTGACCTATCGTGGTCATTTTTTGATCATAACTATGTTAAGATGTATATATATATATATTTCAGAAGTAGTTCCTGAAACAGGAGCACATGAGTTACATGTCCAAAAGGGTCCAGGTGGTTATTGGTGAGCTTGAGTTTGTGGAAAGACACCAGCTGCCTCATCCAGTGGAGTCCGGTGCCAGGAGAATCGGGGTGGACGTACAGTCTGCCTAAGATGGCCGCTTCTGCCTTCCCACTCACACACCTGCAGACCACAGACATGGAACACTTCAAACCATTCAACGCCACTCACAGATAACTCTCCGCACCACAGACATGGAACACTTCAAACCATTCAACGCCACTCACAGATAACTCTCCGCACCACAGACATGGAACACTTCAAACCATTCAACGCCACTCACAGATAACTCTCCGCACCACAGACATGGAACACTTCAAACCATTCAACGCCACTCACAGATCACTCTCCGCACCACAGACATGGAAAACTTCAAACCATTTAACGGCACACACAGATAACTCTCCGCACCACAGACATGGAAAACTTCAAACCATTTAACGGCACACACAGACCACACTCACGTACAACTGAAAACTCATCCGTACCACTCACGGACTTGCACTACAGACAAAAAAATAAAACACAAACTTCAAACCATTTAGTACTACTCTTAGACCTGAGCCACTGATCACGCACATATAAAACTTTAATTAGAATTACCAATGACCAATGACCAATTACAATTTACCATTTATTACCACTCTGAAATGAGCATCATAGATCATCTACCTCTAAAAACAAATTCCAATATGTTTTACTCGTCTACAAAATGAATACCATCCACTCAGTTAGCTTCTCTTTCTGTGTGTCCATTTGCCTGACAAACTAACTTCATCTCCAGGACTATTCAAACATGCTACTTTGGCGTGTAAGATCAGATCATCATTTCACATCTTGGGCAACTGTATTGATCAGATCAGGGACAAATGAAACGGTATTGATCAGAACAGATTGGGAAACGGTATTGATCAGATCAGGGACAAATGACCACACTCATTCGCACGACATTTCTTACCATTTATTGTCAGCAAATTTGTAGCGGTGAGTATCAACTGGTACGATATCCATCAAAAGAATATACTTTGCCCTCGGGTTCAGGCCAGACACTCTGACCTTATAGCTGGGAAACATCCGTCTGTTGGTAGAACACCACAACAATTAAAAATAAAGATAATAACTGAGACCAAGTCTAATGTCAAAGCCTCATATCAGAAATGGGATACAATGGATGTATGTACAGTTATCTCTTTACTATTTATGGAAACACATTTAACCCCATTACATACATAACTGTAAGCAAAATCTTACACTGACTCACGAATACATACATAAAAAGACTATGTTCGCCTACAGCTTTCAGCTTTATTTGAACAAGCATTAGACTGAATAGCAGAAGTTCTCCTCTAGTAATGTAGTCCTCCTTACCGCCCAGCTTTAGTGATGATCATTTCTGTCGTGACGGCATGGAACTTGGTCCACAAATCTGTCTCATGCAAAAACACCTGAATCCCCTCAATGCCCTAAGTAAATGGGAAAAGAGAGGAGTGGAGTAGGCACTGACCTACTGAAGGTCTGATAAAAAAAAACATATTTTTTTGCCATTGGAAAGACATACACCGTCAACTATGGAGGAGACCTACTCCTAAAGCAGAGTATGGAATGGTTTACTATCAGTTTTGTGAAACAAAAATAAGTCCTCATTACAGTGTAGTTAAGGCAAGTAATACAATAATATTATGGTATTTAAATAATTTTAACCCTAAACCTAAACATAATTATAATCCTGACCCCAAGTACGTCTTGTTAGAACAGTCATAATGTAAACCATATGTTGCTCTTATCAATACAAAGCATTAAGTATCAGAAGACACTTCATATACTGAAAAGGACACAAAATATTCCCCATGATTTGACCTACCTGATGTGATGTAAGTGACACAGGATCGTCGCCTAAATGACCTCGCAGGTGTTCAACATCCCCTTTAGCCAGACTGGAGAGTTCACCCTCTCCACATGCCATGATTGCAATGTTACAGGGTGGTCACTGCAATACAAAATCTATAGGAGTCTAATGGAATGGACAGGCGGGCCATTAACATACAGAATGCTGTGGATTCCAGGGGAACCTCCTCTGTTCGGTTTCTTTATAACTACATCATCAGTGCAAGTCTAGAAGCCTTTTCCTCGTTTTTGACATTGAAAACCGCAAGGTAAAGCTGTTCCAGTGGGCACATTCCTAAACTTTATTTTAAAAGTTCAACTTGCACGCATGCTATTTGTTAAACGCACATTAAACTTATAAATAGGTCATCCTGCAATAATCCCTTTGTAATTTAGTTAGTGATCTAATCTTCCCCGCAAGGGGACGGTGTGCCGCAGGTTTTAGTTCCAAACGAGCAGACGCGCACCTGTCATCAGATGAAACGTGAGGACGGTTATTGAGCGACAGTTGAGCTACTCTTCCCGTTAGACAAGAACTAGTGGCAGCAACTCTCTCGTCACATTCAAACAAAAAAACAATTCCTCAATTTTTACTGTACCTTACTGCAACTTGATTTGATCTTGCGACATCTCAATGATCCGTTTACAATCCTTTTGTTGCTTTCCCAAGAGAAACGATAGTTGGTCCAATTTGAGCTGAAGTAACGTTAGCCAAACCCCAAGAGTCCGCCTAAATAACCCTAGGTCAGCTGTAACACCACCGAAGGAGTTTCTTTGAGAAACCTTGACGCTGCTGAGGAGAACTTTTACAAAAGGACGAAAGAGAGAGGGAGACTTTGATGTTGTTCACAAGGTCTAGAAAGGACCCACGGCATACTGTCTCCACTGTGGTTGACGCCTGACTAACCTTTGTTGTGTAGACAAACACTGTCCTGGAGCGGACTCGCACTCACAACCTCGGACATGGGGGCGAATTGTAACAGTAATTCGAATGCATTTCATCTTATACCACGACTTATTTTACGCCTTTTAACTTCAGAAATGTGTGCTTTGTCCCATTATTGTTAAAAAGGGATTGAGACTTTGGACAAATGTGGTGCTGTTTAAGGGATCAGATAACAGAAAGATTATTTCCCTGATGCTACAGAAATGGATCCTTGTGGTATTGTAAGATATTATCTTATTTTTTTTTTTTTTTTTACAATTTCAAACAAGTGAAAAAAATATATTTGCACATACAAAGATAACCAGATGTTCGAAAGATATGAAAAGATATTTTTGTGTGAAAACTGAACTCCAAAACTATCACTGATTCCCTGACAATCTCAATTGAACTCCTCCGCTGAGTCATACAGATTCATCATATGTGCCCGTTCTTGACATTCAATATCCTCCAATGCCCTACTTGGACCACTGGCTTTGGTCCTGCAGATTGTGGTCTTCACCAGGTCTACAAAATCAGGGGCCTGGCAGCTGCAACACGCAGCAAAATGGATGCCATCATCTAGTAATGTTTCGCTAGTATTTACATAACTGCTTGCAAAAATAGGAAAATTAACTTTCAGAGAAGTAAACAAACTTTAATTAAAGCAGATTCAAACGTTGAGATGATTTATTCACACTCGTAGCTGCTCTCCATACATTTACAGATGGAGACGAGAGACCACTCCCACCCTCCAGACAGTGCGCCTCTTCTCCACTTTAAGGCATCAGGCTTCCTCTCTTCTCATCGGAAACATAAAGAAAACAGACTTCCAGACAAGGGCTGCATGTTTTACATGTAATATAAATATGTAAGTATATGTTGTATATTATTATCATATATGGTGCGCTTCATGTCTGAATCACACAGGGCAATGACAAAATGGATAACCTGACACCACTTTCTTTGCTATACAATGTTGTCAGCTGGCTCTCACATCCACTTAGTCTCTGTAGATAACATTACATGCAGAACACTGTCTTAAAGCAGCAACCAACTCAATTCACAGCTACACAAACAAATATACACAATAAAATAAAACATGACGCCTCTAAAGTTTATAATCCAGAGAGGAAAAAAAAATCTAACATGTAACAAAAACCAAGACGGTTTTCCTTTTCTTTTGGCAGCCAGAGGCAGTGGAAGCATTTTTTCCTACCTCCGTGTCCTCAACGGTTTCCAGTCCGTAGGCCCAAATCCCTGACTGTCACTCAGTAAACAAACACTAGGGTTGTCATCACAGAACAAACATATTTGTAACAGTAAGTGAAGGCAACCAAACTGACATAATTAAATCACTATATGTAGAGTATGTATGGCATCGTGATGGTAAAGGTGGGGATTGGGTGAGAGTCCTTAGGCCATAGAAATACACATGGATGTGTATATGCTGTGTATATGTGCGTTTATTTGTGTGTGTGTGTGTGTGTGTTTGTGTGTGTGAAGTGTGTTTGTGTGTGTGTGTGTGTGTGTGTGTAGGAGGCAAATGCTGGGTGTTACAGAGGAACATGGCTGAATAAGTAGGAAACCGACTCTCCGTTGTGTGTTCGCCTGATTGCTTCGGCAAGAATCATTGAAATGTCGATCACCTATGAAGACCAGAGAATGCAAATTTCACACAATCTCAGTTAGTGTATTCAACATCAAAGTGAATTAGAGACCAAACATCATTCCACATACCCATGGTCACTTCCTCACCTATATTTCATCTTCTTTCATAATTTCCCTCGGGATTAATAAAGTATCCATCTATCTATCTATCATTTATCACTTCAACACCTATATTTCATAATTTCACAGCCCCACAGTTCTGTCAAATTTAGACTACTGTCCTGTTATCTGGTCCAGTGCATCAAAACAAGAAATTAGCAAACTTCAGCTTGCTCAGAACAGAGCGGCAAGACTAGGACTTCGTTGCTCTGTTAGGAGTAGTGTGGATGATATGCACACCAGGCTGTCATGGATGAGGGTGGATGAAAGACTGGCATGCAGCCTTATTCTGTTTCTAAATAATGTGTACTCCTCACAGAAACCGGTCAGTTTGTCTCTACAGCTATCGCCTGTAGATGAGAGACATGGATATAATACCAGACAGGCACTAAGTGGTCACTTTACTTGTCCTCTACCCAAAACCAATGCACTCAAAAAAACAGTAATGTACAGAGCAATTATATACTGGAATGTGTTCCCCTCATATTTGACTCTAACCAGGAATAAAGGTGAATTCAAAAGGAAGCTTAAGGCAGCAATAATCAGAAAGTAAATTAGAGTAGATTAGGTTATTATTTAAGGTATTTTTGGACTGACAAAAATGATTTGTTTTTAATTCTCTGTTTTTTGTTTTTTGCATTATTTACATTTAATGTAAATGTTGTTTACTGAGTATGTGTTTTGGTCACCAACAATGATCATGCTGTACTGCACTTTTTTTTTATCTGTATTGTAATGTCTTTTGCCTGGACCCCAGGAAGAATAGTCTCCACTATGGTGTGTAGACTAATGGGGATCTTTAATAAACTAAACTAAACTAAAATAAGGCCAACTCCTCACCTGTATTTTAGTGCAGTGCTTCATTTTGTCCTCCTGGGGAATGGTGTTGGTGACCACCACTGCCTCAAAGCCGGCGTTATTCACCCGGGAGATGGCGGGACCAGAGAAGATGCCATGCGTCAGGATGGCGTACACTTTAGTGGCTCCTGCTGAGACCAGTCTGAAAGATCACACAATTACGACTCAGATTCAGCTGTAACATTTCCCACTAACAGACTCTCAACACGCCGCCATCTTGGTTTGATTTTTTTTTTGAGTGCGCACTGATATGGAACGCTCAGGTAGATGTAAGCAGGTCGTACAGTTACTATATCGCTGATTAAAGCACACCCCGGAACTCACTCTCAGAATGCTTGATTTCATCTACCGGTGTTATAAATTTAAATAACACAGACTAAATGACATACTGTGATTAAATCTCAACTACACAAACTAAATTACATTTGTGAATGTATATGCACATGCTTGAACTCACTTCTCAGCTGCATGGCATATCGTACCACAGGTGTCTGCCATGTCGTCCACTAAAATGGCCACTCTGTCCTTCACGTCTCCGACCAGGACCATGCGGTCGACCTCGTTGGCCTTCTTACGCTCTTTGTGGATCAGGGCAAAGTCCACATTTAGTCTGTCTGCTATAGATGTTACCCTGACGACACAAAAGCAACCAGGAAGACCAGATGACAAATGCTCCACAAGTGTGTCTCTTCCTCTCATGACATGACAAAGACAAGATCATTTACCATTTACAGTTTACTTCACACGCTTCAACAATCCTACAGCCCCAGTTTCTTTAACTAACTTCAACCTGAGTTTACTTGACACAGTTCAACAATCCAGCGTGCTATAATTGTTTGAGATGGTGAGATGTGGGGGGTGTGAAATTGTATTGGGCCATGCGTACAGCTGTTTGTCTCTTAATGATCCTCTAGGTGGGCTGTTGCGTAGGAAGGCTTCAACAAACTCACTGGCTAATTAAAAAAGTTTTAAAATCCAAACAGATGTGTTTCTCCCTTCCTCAAATGCATCTGGGTTTTGGTTCAGATTCACTTATGGCTAATCATGCCTGAGAGGGTGTGAAATCTCAGCACCTTGTGGAGAAACAGTGACACCATTCTTCCACACCGAAGTCATGGGTTCGAATCCCAGGGACCACACACAAACTGATAAACTGTATACTTTACCGTCACTGTAAACTGCTTCGGCTTAGGGCAAGTAAATTAATAAAAGGTACCGGGAGAGTGAGAGAAAAAACGTTTTGCTCTCTGCTGTGTTGGCAGATGGGGGTCATGGGACACGTATGCTAAATGTTACGTAGTCCTGGGGTTGGATTTGCTTCCTGCTCTGGGCCTAGTTTCCCGATAACGACGTATCTTAACGGCCTACGTGGATTTTGGCGACATCATAGACTCATCATTGCCGTAAGTGCGGCGTCGGGAAACCGCTCTGCAATATCTCTCTTACGACCGATTTCAAGTCCTTTTTAGCGTTGGGGAAACTGGGCCCTGGTCTGTACAATTCCTGCTGTAGGTGGAGACTGGGCGTGGTCCTGTAACGACTGGGGGCTGGCCTACCAGGATAAAAGCCATCCAGTTTCCAAGATGGATGCTCGATCTCGCCTCGCAAAAGACAGACGCTGGCACACTCTATACTCTATACTCTTGACTCTTGACTCTTGACTGTGTACTGTTAAATGCTCCATTGTTAATTTTCCTGATATTGTTTCTTGTTATCTGGTGGTTATTTTCAGCACATTATTAGTTGTTAGTTAGTTAGTGTAGGTAAGAAAGTTGGACTGCGGAAGACTCACTTCTTGTTTTGCCTGTCTTGTGTTTTGTACGTCGGGCACGGGAGCCAGGCAAGTTCACACCACCAACACAGCAAGCGTGAGGTTTTCTTTTTTCGTTTTGGTGGCGTTTTGTTGGTTGTCAGTAAACTTATACTTTTCTTCACTAAACCACACTGTGACTCCTTTTATGTTACGATTTTGGGTTGAGATTCGTAACATAAAGCACCGCACACCTAGCCTTCACTTTAAGTTGACCTGGCTAAGTGTCTAGTCAATACATACATGTGAATGTAAATGTGAACAGAAATGTAAACATGTTTGTGGAGGTAAGAGTTCAGCATAAGGAGAGCCAATATTGCAGTTCATCCAGGTCAAGATGGAACACATACTAACTCACTTAACTGTCTACCTAACCTTAACCGTAAATGCCTTTGGCTAAACATCTGGGGATGGACTGAGTACCTCTTGGCACCCCCTGCGTCAGGAGAGACGATGCAGCAGTTCTTCCACTCGACTATATTCTCCATGATCCACTTCAGCACGGCCGGCTCAGCGTACAAGTTATCCACGGGGATATCAAAGAAGCCCTAAACACACAAAAAACAATCTCCATGGAAACAATCTCTATGGAATCTGTAGGAAAGCTGTACTAACAACACAGATAGAATCAAGCCACATACATTTCTAAACATCATACGTTTCCATTTTCATTTGAAGGAAATACTAAGACATTGCTTGTCCTGTAAGGGAGAACTGACAGGTCATAGTTGTAGTGGATGTAGTTGAACGTTCCCTTCACTCCTCGGTTCAGGTCGTAAAATGCTGTGTTCCCTGACATCTAGAGCAAGCCTGTTTTCTAAACTGCTGTGTTCCCTGACATCTAGAGCAAGCCTGTTTTCTAATCGGGCATAAAATGCTGTGTTCCCTGACATCTAGAGCAAGCCTGTTTTCTAATCGGGCATAAAATGCTGTGTTCCCTGACCTCTAGAGCAAGCCTGTTTTCTAATCGGGGATAAAATGCTGTGTTCCCTGATATCTAGAGCAAGCCTGTTTTCTAATCGGGCATACAGTTTTTAATACGGTGAATATGTTACCTGTATCTGTGATGCGTGTAAATCCATGGTAATGATATGGTCAGCTCCAGACACAGACAGCATGTTGGCCACAAGCTTGGCTGAGATTGGAGCACGGCTCTACAGGAAGAGATAGACATAACAGGATTTAGAGCACCTCCTTTTAATAGGTGCTGCTGGTTTTTGTTGTCAAGCAATGCTCACATATAATACTTTGGATGCTTAGTGAAAATAATGTTCTCTCAAATTTCTGAGAATTTTATGCGCCAGTCTCTTTTCTAGATGTTTTAAATGAATATGTTTACAATTGCATGCATCTTTATCATGATTATGTATTATAGTACTTTATGACAACTAAAATTCTAGCCCTCATGTTTGGAGTTGTACCCTTCCCTTAGGACTTGGCTGATATGGGTGTGCAAATGGGTGTGTATATCAGAGATAACTTTCCCATGCCGCTGCAGAACAAACTGAAACTGGTTTTCCAAAGTGCTGTGAGGGTCGTTTGGTGAAAGAGGGCCGTGTGCACAGTGCATAACTCCTCAAACAGCCACAGACTCTGTGCAGTCAGATAAGGAGGCGTGAACCTCTGGCTGCTCCAAAAGTGCATCACAATACGACCAGATATGGATTTCATTCACTAACTAGGAGGAAGCAGCACTCCGGTACAGGGTGTGGTTAACTAGCATCAGGCAAATGTTCACCACAGCGTGAAATCTGCTGGGCAGAGCTGCAACTGACACGTGCACCATGGGCGGCAGTGGTACAGGAGGTAGAGAAGTCTTTCAGTAATCAGAAGGTTGCCGGTTCGATTCCCTGTCGAAGCGTCCTTGAGCAAGACACTGAACCCCTAATTGCTCCTGATGTGCAGTGTGCCATGAGTTTAAATGTAAAATGTGTATACATTGTAGGTCGCTTTGGATGGTCTGCTAAATGACTAAATGTAAATGCTCCACTGCTCCCTCTACACCAGTACAAAGTGTACTCACATGAAGCTCCAACAGAAATATCTGAGTCAGACAGCTCAGGGAGGGAAAATGTAGAAAGAAAATGCAACATTCAAACACAGAATCCCAAGTCAATAGCCAACTACATGTTTGACCAACTTTGCTTTACTGGGCTACTGCAGGCTACTGTCGTGTCATCACTAATTTAACTGTCATCATGTTGTTCATTAAAGGCACAATATGCAACAATTATGCTTCAGGATTAGGGTTAGGATAAGCAGTTTAACCTTAAAATAACAGCTTAAAAAAAATGTGGGCGCTACAATGACTTTTAATATGGAGAATTTAGCCGTGCCAATGGCATAGCAGGGTCGATAGGCATATAACTGCGTTCTGTAGTTTTGCCTGCCGATGCCCGCCGACCTGACTTTGATTACCTTCTGCCGATCTAGTAAGTAGCTTATTTGCCGTCTTGCTTAGTCTTGTGTTGCACATGATTGATGTTTGACTGTGTAAGGACAGTCGTTGAGTAATTAGTTTGTCATAATGTCAAAGTCAGCACATTTCAAGAGATTTCGTTAGTTTTAGCTGCTAGCATACCTTTAGCGAATAGCTATTAATCCTTAATGCACCTTTAAGTCAGTGAACGTCTGTGTGACATAAAGAGACCAAACCAGTTTCAGCCATTGAGTGAAATTAACTGAATCACAATGTTTCTGCAAATATGAATAAATTATAGTCGTGAACATTTTCTAAAATGTTATTCAGTGGATGTGAAATGTTGATGCTCTGATACATTCAGAGGATGTGACATTTACTTGATGGTATGGTATCAGATTCCAAATGTCCAAAAAAAACAACACAAAAATCTCACTTGCTCGATAGCTGACCAGGCAAAAAAGCAATAGTCAAACCTTGCCGACTAATCAGAATTGATCCGATCATGGTTCAAAAATATAGACAGGTTTTGAAATCAACATTGATAATCACAGTCAATAGCTTATACAAACA